>NC_139976.1:37235839-37425801 GCF_963993115.1 Abramis brama
AGGACTTCCATAGTGTTTATTTTTTTCCATACTATGGTAGTCAATGGGTGTCCATCAAATGTTTACTTCCCTATATTCTTCAAAATATCGTCTTATATGTTCATCAGAAGAAAGAAATTCATACAGTTTTGGAACAATGATGACAGAATTGTAATTTTTGGATGAATTAACTCTTTAACGGCCTGTCTGCATTCCCCTGTCATTAGCATGGACAAGGACAGTCCAGACGTGCATCAGGAGCTGAACAAACTGAAGACGAAGATCCAGGAGGCTCGGGAGCAGATCTCTGGCATGCCGGGGATCGACATGAGTCCTGCGCTTCAGGAGAACAAACTACAGACCCTCCGAGAGCAGGTCCAGACCAAGAACCAGCTTCTGCAGAAATACAAGAGCCTGTGCATGTTCGACATCCCCAAACCTTCGTGAGAGAAAACATGAACACTTGTTTACACCGAGAGAGGCCACACTGATTACTTAGACTATTTGTACTGTTTGTATATATATTTGTTTTGTTTTTATTTTGGGCATAGCATTTGCAACATCATGTTTAGTGTCTGTAAATTGTTATTATGTTCTTTACCTTTGTCATAGTTTGTGCATTAAATTCAGTCATTTCTTTAGTAGAGGTTTTCAGTTGCACTTAATGAAACCATATTTACTTGAGCTGAGACAATATTGAGGTCTGTCTTAAAACATTTAAATGAGTGAAACGACAAGCAATTTCGCTCCATGTCAACAAAAAACTAGGTGTTTTCAGGTTATTCTGCATTTTTAAAGAATATATCTGGAATATTTATCCTCAATAGACTTGCAGCAAGTAGATGAAACTGGTTTGGCACTTTATTTTACAATCCTGTTCCCTATGTACTTATTATAGTTATTACAATAACTGGGTAATAACTAGGTACACACCCTGAATCTACCCCTAAAACTAACCTTAACCCAAGAAGTTACCTTAAATTACCAGTACTGTTTTAGGTAAGTACACATAAGTGCTTGTATACTGTAAAGTGCTCATGTTGAGGCCTCGTTTCAAGCCATAACAGATTGGTACATTTTCTTGGTAACAAGTGTGTGCACAACATACACATGTCAATATTGTGAGAATCCTAGAAGGTATTCTCTTATTTATCTGGAATATTTATACTCAAGGTGAGCTTAAGCAGCAAGTTTATATATATATTTATTTTAAAATATACTCGGATACAATATTGGAGCCTCATTCCAAGCCATAATGGATTAATTACTAGCTGTGTTTGTTTGCATACAGATAATGATTATTTGAGCATCATAGAATGTATTTTGAGATTATTCTGCATATTTTAAAAATGTAACTTGAATATTTAGACTTGATGGGTTTAAGCCAGATTAGATCAAACCATATTTTTCTGACTCAAGCCATAATAGATCATTTTCAAGTCGTTTTTGCTGGCATGGAGTAAGCACACAACAAATGACAACATCCTAGGTTTTTTTTCCTCTTCAGATTACTGTTTTTCCAGATAGGCTTAAGCTGCACGTTTATATGAAACCATATTTTTGAGTGTCCTAGGGTATTTTCAGATTGTTCTGCAGTTTTAAACCCTTACTTGTTCGTGTCGGTCAAAAATGACCTTTTTTTCTTATTTCAATGAAATGATTGTACTATATTTTAGTTCAATAATATTTAATAGTTTGTATTTCCACTTGGTGAAATTTGTCACGTGTGACTTTTTCCAGAACACTTAACCTTTTCAAATCACGTCCATGATTTCTGTGTGTTCATACAGCAACAATTCTATAAAAATATTAACTATTAATCAAACAGCACCAGAGGGTTAAAGGAAATATCTGGACTATATTAGATTGCGCCACTGCAGTCGTAGGTCTGTAAGAACATAAATGCTTCGGAAAGTGACGATGAAACATGCGTATTCTTGACAAAGGCTTTTATTTCAGTCTTCCAAAAGTGTTGAGTTCAACAATGACATAGAAGAATAAATATACATTCATTGACAATAAAAAAATTGTTCAAAATGCAAAAAAACATTCAAGTTGATTTCTTTGTGATAAAGTTTAACCAAAAAAAAAAATAATTATGTAAACAGCTGACATTGCAACTCCGTTCAGCACCCAAAAAAGGCAAATGTTCTAACAAAGCACATTTTTAAGCATGGAGTTGATACTTGTAAGCCACATCACAGAGCGCTCAGACTGACCAGAACAAAGTCGCTATTCTGTACAGGAGACCTCGCGAGATTACATGCGCGTCCACGTCGCGAGGTGAGAGCTCAAGCCGATGACTTTTACCGGTTCGACCGCGACTCTTTCGGAGTCACCGGGATTTGCACAACAACAGTGTGCTTTTAATGATAACCGTAGCAGTGCGTTAAACGACACGGTTTTAGCTAATACTGCATCTTTCTTTATCTTTGGTCTGTCCGCCTCCTATCGTCTTCTCTTTAATGTACATTAAGTCACTGTGGACGCTCGGGCGGCGCGCAAAAGGCGCAACGATCCCGTACGCGTCTCCGTCCTTAACCTTCTTGTTTCTGAAAGACTTTTTGTGGAGAATGTCACAGTACTGCACGGACACCTTGCGATGGAGGTCCGGGCTCATCTCGTTGGGTAGTTTTGCGAGAGCGAAGAGTCTTTGAAACATCTGGTCGACGTTCGTGTTCCTCTTGGCGGAGATCTCGAAGTACGCGCATTGCTCGTCCCCCGCGATCAGTTGCTCGATCTCGTCGCGCTGAACCTCTCGGTAAAACTCGCGGTCGCCCTTGTTCCCGCAGATCACCAGCGGCACGTCCACGTTCTCTTTGGTCTTGTTTTTAAGGCAGGATTTGGTCTCGTAGATCTGCTGTTTGAGCCGCTGCACCTCGTGAAAAGACTCGCGGTTGTCCAGACTGAACACCAGGATGAAAACATCACCTGTGGCCAAAAGAAGAGGGGGAACGATTAGACATTTTGAATTAGCCAACAGTATCACTCTAAAAAAATAAAAGTTATTTATTGGCATTGATGGTTCCATGAAGAACCTTTAAAATCCAAAAAAGTTCTTTACACTAAAAAATGCTGGGTTGTTTCAACCCAGGTTTGGATCAAATATGGACAAACCCAATCGTTAGGTTTGAAATTTGAATTACAATTTTGAAACCAATGGTTTGTCCACATTTTAAAATTAAAATTTTAAACTCAACTGTAGGGTTTGACCATTGAAACAACCCAGCATTTTTAGACATTGTAGATTTTTTGGTCCATTACACTTTTAAGATCTGCTCACTGAAAGGTTCTTCTATTAACCAAAAATGCTTCTTCTATGGCATGGTTTTATTTGATAAGATATTTACCTGTCAGAATAGACAGTCTCCTCATAGCTGGGAACGGATGATTCCCTGAAGTATCCAAGATGTCCAGTTGGTACACCTCTCCCTTGATGCTGTAGAGTTTCCTGTGAAAGTCCTCTATGGTCGGCGTGTACTGTTCCTCAAAGCGCCCGTTCAGAAACCGGGACACGATCGCCGTTTTCCCAACTTTGGTGGATCCGAGAATGACCATCCTGTAGCAGTTTTTCGCTGGGATGTCAAACTCATTCTCTGAAGGACTCATTTTCTTGATCATGTTTGTCTTGTGTGTGGTTTTGAGCCGGAGTAGTAAAGAATAGCTGGTTGTGTTGTAAGTTTGCAGTGGCTGTTGCTTCTGAAGCTTCTAATGATGAAGAGCTTCTATTTAAACGTGCTCGCGCCCCGCCCCCCGTGCGCGTCACCGCGGGCCAGTGCAACTGGTGCGTCAGTTTGTGTGGATCAGTGCTTTCTGGTGCAACTAATACCAGGAACATTGGCTGAGAGGAAAAGTACTTCACGCTGTGTATCAAGTTCCCTATTTAAAAAAAACAATATGTAATTTACCTGTAAAGCATTGCAAATGTTTCTGCGTAGAGATCAGAATGCATAGGCTCCTATTTGTACTGTAAAATATTGTTAATATGATGCTTTTATTTCATAGGCATATGTGTACTGTAAAATAGGCCTATTGTTAAAATTATGCTTTTATTTCATAAGCATAGCCTATTTGTACTATAAAATAGGCCTACTGTTAAAATTATGCTTTTATGTCATAGGCATATTTGTATAAAAAATAGGCATATTGCTAAAATTATGCTTTTAGTTCATAGGTATATTTGTACTGTACTGTAAAATAGGCCTATTGTTAAAATTATGCTTCTATTGCATAGGTATATTTGTACTATGAAATAGGCCTATTGTTAAAATTATGCCTTTATTATTTTTAAATAAAAAATAGCCTATGATTATAGTCTTATAACTTCACAGAATTCCCTGCATGAACCACCACATTCACTTAGATTTCTTTTTATTGCTCAGTTATGTATGCATTGAAGTGTTTCATGCTAATGTTTATGTTATTTAGTTCATGCCTCTGTTAGTATTTAGTGTTATTATCGACCACATTACCGGATAAGTCACGTGACTTTTCATTGCACCAGTTATCACTACATTTCGCAGTAACAACTGCGATTTAATTGCTCAAATATTTGTTTACTTTTTTGGAATGTCCTGCTGCTTTTTCCCCTTAAATGCAACAGTCTTTTAAACATATAGCGTCAACCTTTAAAGTGCAGTGGTGGCATTAATCATGTACGTAGTTCTGGTTTGTTCATATTTGCACTTGATCACAAATTTGGGAAAGGAAACATACGCGTTAACGGCTCATGTAAATGGAAATAAGAAATAAGGTTTGAAATGAATTTGATACGAGAGTAACAAGTAGGCTAGAATAATTAAAAACAAATAAAGTGAATCCGATATGCTCCAGTGGTTCTGCAGATCATTGTTTTCTTCTTCAGACCGCAGTCAATATCTAATACAGAAGCGCGCGCCCGCGCATCGCCACACCGCGGCGCAAGTGAATCCGAGCGGCTCGAGCACGACGCTTTTATACCAGCGCGCTCTGGAATGCTGGACTCTGATTGGCCGTCTACTTTAGCATCTCTCTCTCTCTCTCTCACACACACACACACACACAACCTCGCACGACACAACTACAACCCCAGCGGCTGCATTACCTTGGGCTGTTTCTATGCAAAATAAGAAAGTAGTTCACATAAGAAAGTTAGATGTGCGTCACCTGCATGTTTACCTTTCACTGAAACAGTGCAATATTCCTTAAATGATCTGGTAACACTTTACAATGTGGTTGCATTTGTTAACATTAGTCGACGTAAACTAAAAATACTTCTAAAGCACCTCAGTTAAATGTTAATTTTAACATTTACTAACACATTATTAAAATCAAAAGTTGTATCTGGTACTAATGGACCTGAGCTAACATGAACGGAGACTAAATAATGTAGCAAATGTATTGCTAAATATTTCTTATGTTTTTAATGCTCTATTAGGCTTTTTTGGAATATTACCTTTCATGTAGTGTGTAATAAAGCTGTTTATGATTGTAAAAGGTCTACAAAGTTTTAAAGATCAAAGTGTAGATGGAGTGATTGTCTCCCAAAAGAAAGAAGCGATTCTTACAACCTGAAGAAACAATTTAACAAATTTGCATAACGCCAGTCTATGGTCTTCATTGGCTAAATGAGAACAGCGTCTATTTTGCCCCGCCCTCAAACACTGTAGTTGTTCAAGTCCCTTTATCCAGCTTTTAATGTTGTTTATGTGTCTATGTGGTGTTTTTAATCTGCTTTAAGACAAACCATGTGTAAATTCATAAGTCGACTCCATTGCTGAGCATTTTCTCCTTAAAACTGCAGTGAACCAAAGACAGTCTCAAAAACACGCTTTGAAATCGCTGGTGTTTCTGACGTCACAAACTACCTTGTAACCAATCAGATCAACGTGTGATCGTCAACGACTGGAGCGTGAAATGACATATCAACGCATTTAGAAAGAGAAACTGAAAAAGCAGGTGATTATAATGAGCTTTTCTTTGAAACAAGGAGTGACGAAAAATGCACACAGGAGCTCATTATAGGAGTGGAGAGAGAGAGAGAGACAGAGAGAGAGAGAAATACCAGCATGCAACATGGATCAGATGATCTGTTTCAAAGTACAGAACGGATGAAAGCCAATGCATGACACACAGAGGAAGAGAGAAAGTGAGGAACAACACGGAAAAAACCTGTGCAAATAGGTTAAAGCAACCCTAAAGCAACATGTCCATGATGAACACTGAGCGATAATGACCTTTACAGCCCATTATATTTCCACAACTCCACATTTCAATTATGCATCCAAAAAAGGAGTGCCGCACTCCTCATTCCCATCAGACAGGGTTTAGATGTGTTTTTTAATATTCAAGAATGAAGTGTACGTTTAAACTTTATGTTTAGATTAAGGCCATTTTTGAGTTGAAATGAGCTTTTTGAGCGTCATTATCTGAGCATTTCAATCATTTACTTACTGTCTTCCTCCCACTGAATATATATAGGCTATGATAAATTGAGCATCAAATCTTCATATTAGAATGATTTCTGAAGGATCATGTGACACTGAAGACTGGAGTAATGATGCTGAAAATTCAGCTTTGATCACAGGAATAAACTACACTTATATATTCACATAGAAAATCACTATTTTGGATTGTAATAATAATTTCAGATTTTTTACTGTATTTTTATCAAATCAATGCAGCCTTGAGACTTCAGAAATAACATAAAAACCTATGTGAGGTAAAAAAAAATACTATGAAGCTGTTTTTTTAAGCAAATAAATAAAATACATGATTAGTAAGTCTATCACACATCAAGTCAACATAAAATCACCTTTAAATTAATGCATGTTGTTTCTGAGTATTATTATATTGAAAAACAATCACACACTGGTGTTTTAGACTAAAATGGGGCAAGTGTTTCAGAGTTAATCGTCTTAAATTCATTGCACTTGAGTTTCAAATGGCTTTTCCCATAGACCTTGTCTTGATTAGTTTCTGATTAAGGCTAAATGACTAATTAAATGAGTAAGAGTCTTTATTCCCACAGTCCAGCATGATCAAAAATCATGACCTGAGCCCTGACATTTATAATGACCCTGAGAGGATTGCTTGTTTGCATGCATTTATGTATGTGTGTCAGCTCTCAGTGTAATTTAATAATCCATAAGAGTTTATTAGAGGACGAGGGCAAAGTGTGTGTGAGGAGAGAGAGAGAGAGAGAGAGAGAGAGAGAGAGAGAGATGAATGCAAGGAAAAAGAACGAGTGTCAGAAAGTGTCAGAGAAAAGAAAGCAAGTGAACTTGTAGTGCATTTCAATTCTTAAAAGTATATTTGAAAAACTACTTGCAGATAATATAATATTAAGGAAATAAAAGGCCTCTTATGTGTGCACACTTGCATGACTGCTCATATATAACGGTCTAAAGAAAGTTTATTGTAAAAAAGCCTTCCAGATGGCCGCTGTTTTTGTAACATGTTATTTTCATTTAAATACAATTTATTCAAATTGTAAAATAATAAGAAAATAATAAGAAAAAGCAGTCATTACACTGATTTGAGGGTAAAAAACAGAAATAAGTGCTTAATTGTTTTGAATGTGAACTTGTAGTGCATTTCAATTCTTACAAGTATATTTGAAAAACTGTACTTGCAGATAATATAATATTAAGGAAATAAAAGGCCTCTTATGTTTGCACACTTGCATGACTGCTCATATACAGCGGGGGAAATAAGTATTGAACACGTCATCATTTTTCTCAGTAAATCTATTTCCAAAGGTGCTATTGACATGAAATTTTCACCAGATGTTGGTAACAACCCAAGTACGCCATACATACAAAGAAACAAACAAAAATAAGTTCAGAAATTAAGTTATGTGTAATAATGTGAAATGACACAGGGAAAAAGTATTGAACACATGAAGAAAGGGAGGCGCAAAAAGGCATGGAAAGCCAAGACAACTGCTGAAAACTTACAGTAATTAAAAAGCAATCCAGCCCCCTGTCAGTGGAAATGAATAACAGCTGGTTCAGTCCCAAATGATGGCCTACAAAAAGGTCTCATTGCCAAGGTGTCACACAAGACACATCTCATGATGGGTAAAAGCGAAGAGCTGTCTCAAGACCTTCGCAACCTAATTGTTGCAAAACATAATGATGGCATTGGTTATAGGCGCCATTCTAAGCTTCTGAATGGTCCAGTGAGCACTTTTGGGGCCATAATACGGAAGTGGAAAGACAATAATTTCACCATAAATTTGCCTCGACCAGTGCTCCTCGCAAGATTTCTGATAGAGGAGTGAAAAGAATAATCAGAAGAGTTGTCCAAGAGAAAAATGGTGACGTGTTCAATACTTATTTTCCCCGCTGTATAACGGTCTAAAGAAAGTTTATTGTAAAAAAGCCTTCCAGATGGCCGCTGTTTTTGTAACGTTATTTTCATTTAAATACAATTTATTCAAATTGTAAAATAATAAGAAAATAATAAGAAAAAGCAGTCATTACACTGATTTGAGGGTAAAAAACAGAAATAAGTGCTTAATTGTTTTGAATGTGAACTTGTAGTGCATTTCAATTCTTAAAAGTATATTTGAAAAGCTGTAATTGCAGATAATATAATATTAAAGAAATAAAAGGCCTCTTATGTTTGCACACTTTCATGACTGCTCGAATTAAAAGTTTAACTTTACATTTGAAATCATTGTTTAATAATGCTTTAAAGACGCACACTGATTCTGACGTGTCATACTAAAGCACACGTACTTGATTATACTTGATTCGTTTTAAATGTACTAAAATTGCAACTTCACCATTTCAAATGTGCAATTGCTAATTTATTTAAATACATGACATACAAGTTTCAACAGAAATGACATTAAAGTATGTTTTAGTTTACCGTAAAAACTTGTCAGTGCACACTTTAATCTTATTTCAAAGACAATAGAAGTAATTATGAAATTACTTTATTTAAGTGAGTCAAAAAGCACTCTAAAGTTCAGCTAATTGCATTTAATACACATTTAAACTATAACACCTTTTCATTTAATTGTAAAGTACGCAATTGAGCATCTGAAAACATATTTAGTTCGCACTTAAGTTTTAAAGTAGCCTTATATTACATAATAAGTACTCTTTTTAAAGTATGCTAGTTGTTTTTCACAAGTATATAATAGAACAAGTAATCAAGAGTCAGATGTGAATGAAGGTTATTATAATAATTTATCATTAAAATGATTCAAACTGCTGATTCATTTTAAAACGGGCTAATTTCTCCATGAATCTGCACTGGTTTTGCTATAGCTTTGTTTTTGTCTTGGGTTTTATTTAACAGTGTCTGGGCATTTTAACTCTGCACAATGACTACAAGTTCACAACTCGGGTAAAATATGACTGTTTTTGCCACGGTGTCGAGAGATTAAGCAGCACAGGAAACTCTAGCGTATCTAGACACTCTTCTGAGGCCTCAAAGATCAAATATAGCGAGCACCAACGAAAAGGCACTGGAACAGAGGAAGAGAAAAGTTATTACGGCATAAATTAAAGAAGGAAATTGGATGCATTTCTATTCCTCAAGCCAATCCAGTTCATGAAAAGAAGCAAAAGCAGACGGTGAGCCAACACAGAGCGCTTGGCAGGAAACCCCGTCACAACAACACTAAATATTATTGCATGCAAATGGATACTGATCACTCTTTTTTCTCCATTGTATATAACAAGAAATTCAGAAAATGATTTTTTTTTGGCACAATGCACTGATAAATGGATTGATTTCTTTGTTTTGAAAACACAGTCTGATCTGGAGCCTGTGTTTTGTAACATTTGCATGTGTAATATTTTCTTAGCGAGATTGTCCAGCAGAGATATGACGTCTGAGAGACCGAAGCCGATTGACTGGGTTTTATCATCATGCTGACGACATCAGATCCCAGACGGCTCATGGCTAAAGAAACCCCCAAATCTTTTACAGTCTGTTCTGATGTAACAGCGGACCCTTGGCCGGGTCAACGGGTCAAAGGTTGACTGGTTTACATGCCAAACTTTTGGCCCCTGAGGGCCACTTTATTTCAATTAAATGTCAATGTCTTACACTTACACTGCTAACACTTCATTTTGATGTTCATAACTTTGCAACTACAGTCAAACCAAAAATTATTCAGACACCAGATATATATATATATATTTTTTTTTACTAGTGTGTGCAGGACATTATAGTTCATTTATGTAAGTGAGGAGAGCAGAATAAAGTAAACTGTGACATATTATACCCAAAAATTCATAATAATTCATACATATATTAATTCATACATTCATATATTCATACAGTGACTATCAGTAAAATGTATACAAATTTGGGACCATAAATTATTCCGACACTTTGACCTGATCAAGTGTGTTTTCTTTAATTGCTAATGCTCTTTTTACACACAGACTGAACAAAATGAAGCATTGCTTGGTGATTGGTTGAGCTAAACTGGTATTATCTAATTGTGTAGTTAAATTTAACAGCAGTTAATATTTGACAGATATTCAACATAATTAATGTGTGAGACAGTCTAACAGAAGGACGGACAAAACCAGTCAAATATCCTCTGAGTTCTGCTCATATTTTATTACCATTTTCTAAACTATAGCGAATAAACTGTGATAATGTGAGAAATGTTGAAGGCGTCTGAATACATTTGGGTTTGACTGTAGTTGCAAAGTTACTTATAGTCAGCAGAATGACATCAAAATGAAGTGTTAGCAGATATTAAGACAGTACTAATACTCTAATAACTTGACATGTATTTACAAAGTTATAGTCAGAAGAATATCCGTTGGGCAGAATCAAAGTAAAGTGTTAGTCGAGGCTTTATATCATTTCGCTGCCAAAAAGCTGTAAACTACATGTATAGAAACAACACAGGCAGAATGAATTTCTGTGCAAATGTTTATAGTAAAAGCATAAACATAAGCATGGAAACTCCATATACAATGTTTTCATAGACCTATATGGGTCAAGCGTTTGAGATGTAATGGTCTTTCTTAAACCTTTCCCTGCCATTGACTGACTTCTGAATTATGCAACAGAAAGGCTGTGGATTACAGGTAATAATGTTGATAATAATGTTCAGTTTCTTGCACAGAACGATTGTTTCACTTCATAAGACCTCAATGTATCGTCAGGAGACACGAGTAATAATTTAGTTTTGCCTGTATATGTTTCTTTTACTCAAGCCGTTGACTTGCATTATATGGACTACAGCAATATAATATGTAATATTATATAAGGACTACAGTTTCAGCTAAAAATCTTCTTATTTAGCAAATGTTACATTTTGGGTGAACGATCCCTTTACCGAGTAATGCATTATAAGTAACACAAGTTACATAATCAGATTACTTTTTAAGTCACTACTAAAGTAGCACATTACTTTTTAAATTTACAACATTCAAACAAAGTAACCTTTTCAAACAAGCAACCCAAGTTACTGTTTTCCCATTGACTGACAGCTCTCCTGTCCCCATGAGGATTACTGTAGATTTAAGATAAATGTGAACAAGCATTTACTCTTTATTTAAGCTAAAGTGCATTTACTCGCACAAAAGCTGATCAGTATTCCTCAAAATGAATAAAAACAGTGGGTAACACTTTATTTTACAGTGTCATTGTTACATTGTTACATGTAGTTGCTATACTATAAATTATGCATAATTACATGCAACTAACCCTCAACCAAATCAAACCTTAATGCTAACCCTAAAGTAAGTGCATGTAGTTACTTAATGTTACTCAAAGTCAATACTTAAATGTATAATTACAGTGTAAAAAAACGCACCTTAAAATAAAGCGTAACCAAACATTGAAATGCATTTTTATTGAATAAATATGTTAAATAACACAAATATACTTGCCCCCAGTTTCACAGACCAGGCTTAAGCTAGTCTGAGACTGAAATGCATGTTTGAGCTGTTTTAACTGAAGGCAACTTGCACTGGTATATAAAGCCGCGTTTATAAAAGCTACTTAAATGTCCTAATTGATCTAAGGCCTAATCCTGGCTTTATCTAAACCCTGTCTGTGAAACCAGGCCTTTATGTATTTAATCTTACTTTAGTATTTGTTTGAGCGGCGCCCTCTACTGTACGGTCATGAATATACATCTCCTTCAGCATAAGACTTATTCACTTCACTTTTGGTGTGCAAGAGCCTTTACATTTGCCAAAAATATATATATTTTTTTGTTATTAAAAAACAATCAAGCCCAGCCAAGGTGAGAAAAAGTAACGCAAAAGTAAAGTAACGCATTACTTCCCATAAAAACTAACACAATTAGTTACTTTCTTTAGGGAGTAACGAAATATTGTTACGCATTACTTTTAAAAGTAACTTTCTCCAACACTGGTCTTAAAATATATTATAATTGAGTTATAATAAATTGTTAATCTGTTCTCAGTGTCCTGATGCATTCAATGCAACAATATGTGGAAGAATGTATGACTTCAAAAGCTAATAATTAGTTATACTAGATGTAAAATTAAAATAAATAATTGGGGTGCACGATAATCACAATATGATGAGCGTCTGGGTTTACAGTATATACAGTAAATCTCTGCTTTTGCTGCGAGTTTATTCGAGTTTGAACATTATAAAGTTTAGAATTTAAGACATAAATATTAGTATTGCAACACCAGTGTGAATGTAATGTGGACATTTATCATAAATAAAAGAGGTTAGAGTCCAGCTACAAAATCAATATAAAACACTTACGAATAAAACATTAAATATTTTATTTACTTTATTAGCAATTTACTTGCATGTCATGTTACCGTTATCTGACATCAAAGAACTAAGAACATGAAAAACGTGTTGTTGAATTATTGAAGTATTTAAATTAAACTTCAATTAAAAATTTCACATCTAAACGGTTTGGCTGACAAAAAAAAATTTGGGAATCCCTGATCAGTGCCATTAGAGTAAGAAGGAAAAGGCAGAAGAGTGTGTACATACTGAAAGATAAATCAGGAAGCGTCCATTTATTTTACCTTTGGAAAGAGAAACGTGCATCCGCAAATAACACAGAACAAAGTACATTCAGTTTCTGAACATGAAACAAATGGACCCTAAAACGGCTGATTTCAGCCTGAATGTGAATTAGGAATAGATTGAGGAAATACAAACACACTTTATGGTTATGATATGTGATGTCAGTGAGGAGCAAACTACAGATTACAATTGGAAGATTGTCATTGCATTCACGGTTTGTCTTCCGTGTAACATAAAATCTTAAACATTGCGGTAGAAGTGTTGATCATCTATGTGCTGTGCATCCGTCCGTCTCCATCCATGATTCACCATGCAGGAGCACGGATCGGGAATCTGGTGTCGTCGTTACACACACACACACGTGCGCTTCATCTTTATTTGTGCTTGCAGCGCTGGCTCCTCTGCCGATAGATCTCCTCAGTGAATGGTCTGCAAACATGACACACACACACACACTGTAAATCTCAAGAAGTGCTGTAAGTGTACCACCCTGTGTGAGTGTGTGAGTGTGTGAGTGTGTGTGTGTGTGTGTGTGTGTAAGAGACGCTTTCCATAAATAGGTCAGATATAAGGCCTGCAACTCTATAGTCAATGATGACAGTAATTATCAGTGAAATGAGGTGCTTGACCTTCAGAAAACATATGAGCAGTTTTATGGTCTATTCATTATGCCATATATATATATATATATATATATATATATATATATATATATTCCACGACACAATCGGCGCAATAGCTAATGATTATGTCTCATTATAAAAGCGGAAACAATTAACCTTAAAAACCTATTGCCACACGTTAGCCTGGGAAAACCCAGACAACTTCCGGCAAATTTAGATTTGCTCTGCAAGTAGTCTGGCAAAGAGCTCATTCAAGCTCATTTCTAATCCGTTGAAATCGCGGCACCAATCAGAAACGTTGGGGCGGGCTTTACACGATGACGATCGCTCTGATTGGTTTTAGGTCTATCCAATTGCGCCCAGAGACATTTGAGCGACGTCCGTTGGTGACGCCCCTTTGGAAATGAGTTATTAATGAAGCTTTGCCAGACCATAACTCAGTTACTACCGAGAATGGTCTGGTTTTAACCAGGCTAGGTCATACAGATAAAAGTAAAACTGTAAAGGGTCTATTTTTTTTTTTTTTTGTGTAAAAAACAAATCATTGTGCTTTTGTAAAATAAAGAAAACAAACATGCTTTCTGCCGTCACGGTTTCTTTCCATTAATTTTTCGGAGCGCGTCACAAAAATGAATCTAAACTCAGCGTATCGGCTTCTAGCAAGATCTTGTGTGCTTCTGAACTCTTGTTTTGGGTTGGCGTGTAGATCGTCTCTTCTTCTTCTGCTCTTTTACATGTTGTGGCGGTTAGCAAACGGTGTTGCATTACCACACGCGCCCCCTTGTGGACTGGAGAGTGAATCGTCTGTGACTCAATGTATTCATCGACTGACTGTATGAACCGAATACAGGATGAATACATGCATCATTATACTCCTAATATATACAGTCAAACCAACATTTATTCAGACATCTTCAACATTTCTCACATTATCACAGTTTATTCGCTATAGTTTAGAAAATGGTAATAAAATATGAGCAGAACTCAGCTGATATTTGACTTGTTTTGTCCGTCCTTCTGTTAGACTGTCTCACACATGAATTATGTTGAATATCTGTCAGCTGTTAAATTTAACTACACAATTAGATAATACCAGTTTAGCTCAACCAATCACCAAGCAATGCTTCATTGTGCTCAGTCTGTGTGTAAAAAGAGCATTAGCAATTCAAGAAAACACACTTAAGAAAACATGATCAGGTCAAAGTGTCTGGATAATTTTTGGTCCCAAATGTTTATAAATTTTACTGGTATTCACTGTATGAAGAGTTTTTGGGTATAATATATCACAGTTTTCTTTTTTTTGCAATCCTCACTTACATAAATTAACTATAGTGTCCTGCACACACTAGTGAAAAAATATAAAAAATGATATCTGGTGTCTGAATCATTTTTGGTTTCACTGTGTATATATATACAGTGAGGAAAAGAAGTATTTGAACACCCTGCTATTTTGCAAGTTCTCCCACTTGGAAATCATGGAGGGGTCTGAAATTGTCATCGTAGGTGCATGTCCACTGTGAGAGACATAATCTAAAAAAAAATATCCAGAAATCACAATGTATGATTTTTTAACTATTTATTTGTATGATACAGCTGCAAATAAGTATTTGAACACCTGTCTATCAGCTAGAATTCTGACCCTCAAAGACCTGTTAGTCTGCCTTTAAAATGTCTACCTCCACTCCATTTATTATCCTAAATTAGATGCACCTGTTTGAGGTCGTTAGCTGCATAAAGACACCTATCCACCCCATACAATCAGTAAGAATCCAACTACAAACATGGCCAAGACCAAAGAGCTGTCCAAAGACACTAGAGACAAAATTGTACACCTCCACAAGGCTGGAAAGGGCTACGGGGAAATTGCCAATCAGCTTGGTGAAAAAAGGTCCACTGTTGGAGCAATCATTAGAAAATGGAAGAAGCTAAACATGACTGTCAATCTCCCTCGGACTGGGGCTCCATGCAAGATCTCACCTCGTGGGGTCTCAATGATCCTAAGAAAGGTGAGAAATCAGCCCAGAACTACACGGGAGGAGCTGGTCAATGACCTGAAAAGAGCTGGGACCACCGTTTCCAAGGTTACTGCTGGTAATACACTAAGACGTCATGGTTTGAAATCATGCATGGCACGGAAGGTTCCCCTGCTTAAACCAGCACATGTCAAGGCCCGTCTTAAGTTTGCCAATGACCATTTGGATGATCCAGAGGAGTCATGGGAGAAAGTCATGTGGTCAGATGAGACCAAAATAGAACTTTTTGGTCATAATTCCACTAAACGTGTTTGGAGGAAGAAGAATGATGAGTACCATCCCAAGAACACCATCCCTACTGTGAAGCACGGGGGTGGTAGCATCATGCTTTGGGGGTGTTTTTCTGCACATGGGACAGGGCGACTGCACTGTATTAAGGAGAGGATGACCGGGGCCATGTATTGCGAGATTTTGGGGAACAACCTCCTTCCCTCAGTTAGAGCATTGAAGATGGGTCGAGGCTGGGTCTTCCAACATGACAATGACCCGAAGCACACAGCCAGGATAACCAAGGAGTGGCTCTGTAAGAAGCATATCAAGGTTCTGGCGTGGCCTAGCCAGTCTCCAGACCTAAACCCAATAGAGAATCTTTGGAGGGAGCTCAAACTCCGTGTTTCTCAGCGACAGCCCAGAAACCTGACTGATCTAGAGAAGATCTGTGTGGAGGAGTGGGCCAAAATCCCTCCTGCAGTGTGTGCAAACCTGGTGAAAAACTACAGGAAACGTTTGACCTCTGTCATTGCAAACAAAGGCTACTGTACCAAATATTAACATTGATTTTCTCAGGTGTTCAAATACTTATTTGCAGCTGTATCATACAAATAAATAGTTAAAAAATCATACATTGTGATTTCTGGATTTTTTTTTTTAGATTATGTCTCTCACAGTGGACATGCACCTACGATGACAATTTCAGACCCCTCCATGATTTCCAAGTGGGAGAACTTGCAAAATAGCAGGGTGTTCAAATACTTATTTTCCTCACTGTATATGTGTGTGTGTGTGTGTAGAACAGAACAGTCCAGACCAGACTGTCACTTGGTGGTTTTTCTTTCACATCTGGATTAAAGTGATGTTAAAGTGATGTTGGCGCCCTGTGTTTATGCGGGAGACAGAGTTGTGTGTACTTGAGTCGGATCATCCCAGCTCTATCATCATCGGTCTGCTCGCTCAGGCCACACTGCTGAGAAGCTGTTGTTGTTTTTGATTTAGTGCTATTAAAGTTCAGTTCTCTCACGGCCACTGTCGCCATAGAGACTTTACAGTGTATGTGTGAGTATATTCCCACATTTATTCCTGTCGCTATGGAGAAAAGTGGGCAGGTTTTCTGCTTAACCCTTTATTGCCGAGATCAATCTTAGAGCGTCTCAGACTCAGAACTGATGTTTTCTGTGTCTCGGATGTAAGAAAGGAAACAAGACCATGGATGTGTGTCAATAACATACATTTCATTCCACCCCCACTACATTTTTAAAGCTATAATATGTACGATTTTTGTTATAAAATATCCCCAAATCCCCTTGCACAGTGTGATATATTTCCTGCAGTTGTGTACTTACAATATCCAAAAAGTTCCCAAAGATTTTTAATTTAAATAATGGCTCGTCCCGGTTCACTTGTCGCCTGTCAACGACGTAATTTCCGCATTATCTCTGGTTTCCGCTTGTCATAGTAACCATGGCGACAAACGTGGACAACCGCGTTACGTCTAGCGGCGCGCTCATGCTGTTGTTGTTTTGTTCAAACATTATGGACCATGGCAAGCAGACTTTGGGACAAAAGGAGAAATAAAACGAGGATCAGTATCGGTGGCGATGCCGCGCGATAAAAGGTTGTTTTCCATGTTAATCAGAGTGTTTGTCCTAACCAGCCGTGACGATTCTGTTTTAGAAACGGTTTCTATTTTTCTGCGACGTCGCGCTGGAACAACAAACACAAAGTGTGGCGATGATAATCTCAGGTGCTGTTTATGTGCTTTATTTAATGTTAAAAGCGTGTAATGTGACTCTGAATATCATTTAGTGCTCCAGCTTTGAAGCTGTAAAAGCAACAATGGATAATTCACCTCAGATCTTCAAATCAAACAAATGGAAACAAGAACGTTCAAATTGTGAACAAACAAGTGTATTCTTTGACAAAGACTGTTTTAGTAACTCAGCCTATGTATTTTAATAATGTTTAAATGGTGTAATATTTGTGAATTTGATTATGTAGCGACTTATCCATTTTCTTGCGAGTGTCGTCAAGATTACTCTCTGGTGCCGTGCACTCGCCGCGAGACTCCGCCCACACGCTGTTCTGATTGGCTGACTCCGCACACACGCTGTTCTGATTGGCTGACTCCGCCCACACATTGTTCTGATTGGCTGACTCCGCCCACACATTGTTCTGATTGGCTGTGGGTTTTGATTGATTTTGACGCATCTCACAGTCGCGTCGCGTCTAGTGTGGACAGACACATTATTTGTTGCTGGAATCTTATCGCGTCTGGTTAGGACACACATGCGCATGACATCACCGTTTTCACTAATTCGCATTTTTGTAGTTTACATGGAGACAATAATGGCATAGGTTTCAAAAACTTTCACATTGAAACCAAAAGTTTGTGTTTTCAAGCCCCCAAAATGCCATTGTCATGTAAATGAACACATCAAAAAATTTAAGTTTTCAGTTTTTAGTTGAAAATGTGTGGTGTAAACGGCCCCTGATTCTGATAACACACTTACCCTTCGCATGCAATAGCTACTCTGTAGGAAACGGCCACCACTGCGGTCAGGACCACCCCTATAGGACTGGCATTCCTAGTGCACACACACATAAAGAGACAAACACACAACATGTTCACTTAAAGGGTCATGAAACCCTGAACCAAATTTTCTAGATTTTAACAGAGGTATGTGTGTTGAACGCCATTGAAGACAATGTTAGCATCTGTTAGATTTAATAGTAGGGGGAAAATGGTTAAATATGAGTTTTTTCCGCTATTTTCATCTTCCGGGTTTAAAATCTTCATCGTGTCCACGTCACAGCCAGAGCACTATAGTACTTTGATGACTCATCGGTGTCTCATAATTATTCTTGAGACTGAGTTTTCTTATCCAATGAGAAGACACTTGCTCTTAATTATTCATGACACCACGTGGAACTTTCCAATGACAGACATGTCAAACTGTGATATCGCGTAGTAGATGAGAGAGGCAATGATGGGACGCGCGTTTGTTTTCATGGTGCAAAAGTTCCAGTGCATCTTTCCCCGCGATGCTGCCAGGGCTAGACTCTGACTGCGGGCGTTTGGTTGGCCATCAACCACGGACACATCTAAACTATGTGTGTGTAGCAACTAGGGATGTCCAGATCCGATCACGTGGTTTCAGACTCGATCGGAATCGGACGTTAACTCCCGATTAGGACTCGGATATATATGTATATATATTCTTATTATTTTTTTAACACATCTATAGTTATGCGGTGGCACAAAGTTAGACCCTTTTGACTCCACACAGAAACAGCAACGTGTGCGGCATGACATCACTTTGTTGCAGAGACGTATGATGTGTAAAACCAAGTGAAAGCGCGGGCGCGCCGCTGTCTCCTTCTTTCCACAAGCGCTTGCTCTCTGTGGCGTCTGTCGTTGCTATGCAACCATGAACTGCGCTCTCCATGATGACAAGGAAGTATCAGCAAAAGATTAATAGATTTCTAGCCCTTGCATTAGCTTTACTACTAGATATATTTATGGAGATGAAAAATAATAAGGCGCCCTGTACAGCTATGATCAGCTGTTCGGCCGAGCACTCAATGTTGTTACACTGCGAGCTGATCAGTTTCGTTGCTGCCGCGCTCTATCACTCGCACACCATAAAGAGCAAAATGGTTTTTAATGTTTCAATTTCTTAATGTTTCAGATTAAATTGACAATTTGGAAGCAGATAATTTCTTCACAAACAGCTCATTATGACTCAAAATGATAGAATGCTGCACCTACACTCGATAGTGTGAATAAGATCAGCGAACGCTAACCACTGCATTGACAGCGTGAAACATATGATCGGTCTACAGTAGGGGTGGTTAATCTGTCTGATTTCCCAATTCGATTCGATTACGATTATTGAAGTCCCGATTCGATTACAGTCGATTTTCGATTATTAACGATTCTCGATTAGTGATTATTGATTTTCCATTTCACAACAGTAAACGAAAATACACTACAAAGTGATTGAAGTATTAAAAAAAGTCAGCTGCTGAATTACTTAACTCTTTTATTGAGTAACAACAACTCAAAGCACTTTCTGTGTCGTGTAGTTATAACTTCAGAATTATTTGTATGTAGCTTATGTTCTGTAGAACACAGAAATGAATACATCACATTGTGTTGTGACTCATCAAGTTGAACTAAACAATAACAAATAAATGAAAGGCTTATTTCCTTTAGGAAGTAGATCAGAACCAACATACTGTAGAAATTGGACAATTTTCTTCTAGAAAGACAAGGTGTTCAGGTGGAGGAAGACTGCAGGTTGCAGTCGAAACATGTCAAGGTAAAGAAAAAGTTTTTTCTCCACCTGAACACCTTGTCTTTCTAGAAGAAAATTGTCCAATTTAATCATTAAGAAGACAAAATGAACATTTTTGAACAACTTACTGTAGCTTCAATTAGTAACATACAAAGCCACTCTTATACACAACTAAATAATAAAGAGTTATGACTTGAAATGTTTGCTGTATACTACAATCAAAAACAGCTTATACAAAAAAAGTGAATGAACATCTGCAGAGAGCACAGTCAAAATGTAACTTTTTGTGACTGAAATTGCACATAATTGCAGTATAACGTACGTATAACAGATCGGTTTACACAGTGTACTGATGTGAAAACTAAACAATACAGAAAACAGCTCTCAAACAAAAATACTAAATAGGTAACAATGAAATTGCCAATTTTACATGCGTTAGCTTTTAACGAAGAAGGTGCCGTTCGAATTTGGCGCTCAGCCATCATGAGTCTGTTATGTATGTGCGCGTCTCTGTTATTTGCGCGCCACAGACTGTCCGCGCACTCCACGTCCGCTTATAGTTCCGCCTTTTGCGTTCCGTCAATATTACGTTATTAGAAAATATATATATATATTTTTTTTTAGAAAATCGATTTTTTGACATTTGTGAATCGATTCAGAATCGTCCACGTCCGCATCGCGATGCATAGAAGAATCGATTTTTTCCCCCACCCCTAGTCTACAGCCAGGGCTCAGCGGAAGACAGAGAATTAAATTCGAAAATAAAAGACAGTTTGACATTTTTTCTCGCATCTGTGAATTTATTTTAATCATTTGCTCTGAGATGAAGCAAATATATTTGTGCGGGAATATCTCGCACTATAAAAGCTAACCTTGCGGGAATGGTTAATTATGCGCAATCCCCACATTCCCGCACCGAAATTCAAGCCCTGCAAAAGTGAAGAATTTATGTTATTTATTACATAAATGCTTGTTCAAGCTACCTCACAGAAGTGCTCTGTTTGTAAGATTTGTTGAATGTTAAAATGAATTAATTAAAAAATAAGGAACATACTGGATCTGTTTTTTCGCTCTTCTTTATTCTTTTTTTATGTATTATAGAAGTATCGGATCGGGACTCGGTATCGGTAGATACTCAAAATCAAATGACTCGGACTCGAGGGCAAAAAAACCTTATCGGGACATCCCTAGTAGCAACCATAGACTGTAAAAAAAAGATGGACGATGCCCCTTCGCTCTCTTCCATTGGTGAGAACTGAAGCCGCCAGTGTCCCGATATGGCGCTGACATCTTGGAACTTGAGTCTGCGCAGTAGCGATCTCGGGACCAGACTTGCACAGTAGCGATCTCGGGACCAGACCTGCGCAGTAGCGATCTCGGGACCAGACTTGTGCAGTAGAGAGCAGGAAGTAAAGCCACGAAATCAACGCTCCGCCCTCACTCTCGCAGAATGCACTCTCCCTGAGTGCACTTTTTTAAAAATTGATTGCAGTACGACAAGAGGCTTGTTAAAATAAAGTAAATACAATCTCCTCAGTCCTCCGAAGATCCTGAAAAAAATGTCCGTTGGTGCTTCAGTGACTACTTCGCTCAGAGAACCTGTCAATCACAGCTGTCAGTCATGACGTTACACCACCGCATCACGTAACTAACTAAAAAACAACTTATTTTTGAAACAGACACTTGAACTCACATCAGCGTGATAAAAACGACAGCAAATGAAAGAAACCACCTTTGGAAAAAAGATATTTGAAGTGTAATTAAATTGTTTAGTTGGTCTCACGTCCCGTTGAATAACACGGGGAGGCGGGGCTTATGACCTATACTAGGACCAGCCACCGGGGGGCGATCGAGGCGTTTTGGCTTCACTTTTCAGGGCTTGTGCGGCACGCTTGGTAGCAGCAACCATTCAACTGGAGAATGGTGGACTTCGGCCTTGTACACCAATGCAGGTTTCGTCTTGCGAGTGATGCGGTCCTGAGGACTTTTCTATCGCTTCAGAAGTGTGTGTGTGTGTCTAAAATGTAACCCTGACCGTTTTACTTGCCTTTTGTTAAATAATCACTCGTTATTAAAATTGAGATATTTAGATAATACCTCAAATTGTATGGAATGTATGCTTAATTTGTGCAAATTTCTATGTCGCCGTCCATCTTTATTATGTGGGTTTAGGGGGCGCGTAGATCTATGATCTATCTATTTATATGTTTTAAATACAATTATGATTACTGAAGGCTAATATATGTAGCAGGGCATTCAGTTACTTTTGAAAGGACAAAAATAAGGTGTCAGTGTATTTCATTAGACTTTAACTTTGTCAGCTATAAAAAATCTAGCATTTCCTCACGTTTTACCACTGATTTTTAGTGACAGTCGATATGCATGGGCCACTGGCGATGACAGTGGCCCATGCATATCGACTGCCCCCCCCCCCCCCCCGCCCACTTGAGCTGAAAGAGGGGGGTTTCATGACCCTTTAAGGCAAGACATGACAAGCTGAGCCAGAGATTCTTAACTGGTTTGGTCATGGGACCACATTTTCCCATGATGGTCATTAAAGGATTAGTTCACTTCAGAATTAAAATTTCCTGATAATTTACTATCCTCCACATCATCCAAGATATTCCTGTCTTTCTTTCTTTAGTGGAAAAGAAATGAAGGTTTCTGAGGAAAACACTCCAGGATGTTTCTCCATATAGTGTCTTCAATGGGGTCCAACGGGTCGACGGTCCAAATGTGAGTTTCAGTGCAGCTTCAAAGTCTCGACACGATCCAGCCGAGGAATAAGAGTCTTATCTAGACAAACCAGCGGACATTTTATAACAAAATAAACATTTATATACTTTTTAATCACAAATGCTCATCTTGCACGTCCACGACTTCACGTAATCACGTTGAAAGGTCACATATGTTCGCGTTCCATCTCATTTTCTCCTCCAACTTCAAAATCGCCCGACATCGTTGTTTTACCTTTTATTTTTTATTTTTGGTGAAGGGCGTTTGACTTAGTCTTTGCACATTCGCTTTGTAAACACTGTGTCTCTTCCTCCTACGTCACGCGTGACTTTTCAACGTGATTACATAATGTGTGGCGCATCACAGCTAGTGCAGGACGAGCATTTGTGTTTAAAAGTATATAAATGTTTATTTTTGTTATAAAATGGCGGATGGTTTGCCTAGATAAGACTCTTATTCCTCGGCTGGATCGTGTCGAGACTTTGAAGCTGCACTGAAACTCACATTTGGACCCCATTGAAGTCACTATATGGAGAAAAATCCTGAAGTGTTTCGACTGAGTTGACCTCTGGTTACTTAAGAGTATTTGTGTTTCAGTCTCACCCTGACCTGATTTCTACAATTGTTGAGCATAAAATACTGTCAATTCCTGCGTATATTGTTGTACTCTCCTCCCTCCATTCAGGAAAACACCTTTTGATATAAAAACGTAATTGAAAAACATTTGTAGGTCAACACAACAACTGCAGTGCTAATGTTATACAACCAGACAAAAGACAGAAAGGCCACAGCGTCACAATTTTTTGGTAACCAAAGGTGCCATAAGGAAGAATCTGAAGAAAATACATTTTAGATGTAATTATCTATATGAGGCCATAAGCAAAAATCATAAACATGATGCAGACAAAGGGTTTTACAAATCACTAGTGTTCAAAAGTTTGGATATAGGTTAGATTCTGCTCTTCTGTTCACCAAGACTGCATTTATTTGATAAGCAAAAACAATAATATTATTACAACTCAAAGTAACTGTTTTCTATGTGAATATATAGTAAAGTGTAATTTATTCCTGTGATCAAAGCTGAATTTTCAGCATCATTACTCCAGTCTTCAGTGTCACATGATCCTTCAGAAATCATTCTAATATGATGATTTGATGCTCAAGACACATTTATGATTATTATCAGTGTTGAAAACAGTTGTGCTGCTTCATATTTCTGTGGAAACTGTGATGCATTTCTTTTTTTTTAAGGATTCTTTGATGAAATTCAACAGTATTTATTTGAAACATAAATATTTGTAACATTATAAATGTTGTTATTGTCAAAATTGATTAATTTAATGCATCCTTGCTGAATTAAAGTATTAATTTCTTTTTTTAAAAACAACAGAAAACTGTGCAAATCCGAAATCTAATCAACAGACATACACAAGAAACTACCTTTAGAATAAAATGAATTGTTTAAATCGTTTACAAAGAACTATTTCAGTAGTTTGGAAGATATATCCATATCCCAAAGTCATAGAGGCTTGAATGACTTTGGTAAAGTGACTCAATTGTGAATCAGATTTTAACTTTCCCTTCACAGAGATGATCATTATGAGCTCAGCATGAGTTCTGGATCATTACACGGCATGCTCGAAGACTTTGCATGTTTAATATCTGAATTATGTCCCGAACGCTGACACTGAAAGGCAACATGCATGAAAAATGAAATCTCCATTTAATATGAATGACTATTAGCCTGAAGTAGGGCAAGAGCTGTCGTCATTCAGCGGGTCAGTGTGAAATAACACAGACTGTTATTTCATTTTGTTGATAAAGGCCAGAGATTGAGAAAGAATGAACAGCATATTGTGTTTGACGGATTGACTGATTCAAACAAGGAATCAGAATATGTGTTGCTTTTATGCAACTGTTATGCAACAGGATACACACATTAACTTATATAAACATTTTACAGAAATTATTCACCATGAACCAATAAGTTAAAACATTAATGCACACATTATTACGGAATTGTATCCAATCAGAAACCAGAAAATCTCTTTTATAATTGAATTAATTTAACATGGATCAAAAGAACAGCAAATGACAAAAACTCAAAAATGTCTGTCCTGTCAATTTATACATTTATTATTGATAAATAATCTTCAGATGGAACTAGAAGATCAGCGATAAATTCTTTACCATACAGAGAGAGAACGACAGAAATTACCTTCTGGACGATACCATGTTTCATTCATTAAACAAAAATCTTATTCTTATCTATGCAATGCAAAACAATCACATTCTTATTACTGTAATACAAATAAACAATTATCTTTTATAACTTGTAACTCTATATTACAGTAATGAACATCTAAAAAAAATAGTGCAAGAAGAGTGCAACAGTTCCAGAAGTAAAAAAATTCTCCATAGAAGAAAGGATTATTAAAGATGTCTTATAAACCTTTAAAAGACAGGCCTTCTGTGAACTACGAGGTTGTTAATTGATGGTATTTGCTTCTTTTGAAGCCGTCAGACTGTTTAGTTTTAAAATAATCATGTTTGACAGTGGAATTCTTGGTAAAAACTACATTACCCATGATGCTGTGCAGAAATCCCACCAATCAGAGAGTCGCGGCAAGCAAAATGCGCCAATGAATCACTGCGAATGATGTAATCGAGTCGATCTCCCTTCGCTCTCAAAATACTTAAATGTGTGTATGCATACTTTGCAATAAACAGTTAACATTTTTAAATGAGTAGATTTGTTTCTCCACCATTTTTAACTTGAATATGCTGTTTGCAATGCTTCATGGGATTGTAGTTCTTTGCCTCAGTAAAGCTGTTGAATTCATAGTCTTGTACCTTTGCATTTTTGTTCGACTTTTAAATTTGTTCGATTTTCCTTGAAATCAAGGTTTTTAACGTTGTTAATCTCCAAGCTGATTGGCTTGGTTCATGACTTATAATTAGGGTTGTTCCGATTCCGATACTAGTATCGGAAATGCCGCCGATACCAATAAAAATTCTGCCATCGGTATCGGCGAGTACATCTACCCATGTACCGATCCGATACCATTTTATTAAACAATACCTAGTTATGCACGCTAGCTTTGCTTTACGCTGCAAATCGGAGATCAATTCTTCTTCGCTGCTCTAAACAGTGGTTGCTTGTGGCAACACAGGAAGTTGTGCTGTTGCCACAAGCAATCACTGTTTAGAGCAGCGAAGAAGAAATGAAAACGCACATTTTCAAATGCAGGCGCGCGGCAAGCGCATAATGTAAGAGACGCTGGCGCCCAACATCAAATGGCAAACGTAATGAAAACGGAACAAAACTGCGCTACTTGTTATTTTGTGCTTCACGGACCATTAAACAGTTTGGAACAATGCAGCGCGAGCCGATCTTGATCAAGCTAACTGTTACACTGTTGCTACACAGCGCTAAGAGATCCAGTGAAGAAAGCATTTGAATTCGCCACTGAAGTAATAACATCGCTGCGAGATCTACGTTAGTGAGAAGCATTCACATTCTCCGTTATTAACGGATCAAACAGCGCTGACGTGGAAATCAGGAACATTGTGCTTTCAAGTAACGTTACGTTGGTTTTATTTTGACATTATGAATAAAATTGCTGCCCTCAAATGTTAATCTGAAATAAAATAAACCTTTGTTTATAACTTAACTACTACAATATTACATTTCATTTTTTTTTTATAAGGAGCTTATTTTTGTTTTATATGTCAATTATAGCTCCAACATTGCTCAAAGTAAAAAATGATCATACTTTATGATGTTAATAAAAAAATAAAAAATGTAAATCAAGGAAATTTCTCTGGCATTTCTTTCTTTTTGCTGTATTGAAAACGTACCGAACCGTGACACCAGTGTATGGTATCGAACCGAACCGTGACACCAGTGTATGGTATCGAACCGAACCGTGAATTTTGTGGACCCTTACACCCCTATTATTCATATATCATTTTTTAGATTCCTAGATTTATTTGTTGCACTTTTTTATACAGTTATATTGTAAAACTAAAATACCTTTTATAAAATAATTCTATCAATTCATACAGGGCTAGTATGAATTGCAGCTGTACACACACACAGGTATCGGATTAGTACTCGGTATCGGCCGATACCCTGAGTCCAGGTATCGGAATCGGTATCGGGGAGGAAAAAAGGGTATCGGAACATCTCTACTTATAAAGCTTTAATGAAGACTTTTTTTTTAAAAATCCCTATGGGAGAAATGAATGGAAAAAATACTTCCGGAACCAACGCCGCTGAAAAGTGGACGGGCGCTACAACACTCTATTGAGAATAATGGGAATTACAACAAATTAATAAACAAGTAAAGTAAAAAAAAAAACTGGTAAAACTTTCAGGCGCATTACAGTGATGACCAGGAGGGACATATAAAAAAATAAATAAAATAAAATAAAATAAAATAAAATAAAATAAAATAAAATAAAATAAAATAAAATAAAATAACAGGAAATTATACTTAATTTCATTTATGCATAACGTCCAGTTTTTTCTTTTGATTTTTCGGTGAAATGCACGATGTTATTGTGTGATTCCCTCATTTTCATAGGGTCAGGCTGACCACTCACGTTTCTGCTCCACTTCTCTGCTCTCATTCATCTTTTACTGTCTCTCCCGACAGATGTGACACTTCACATCCTCTTAATGATTAGCAGAAACTGATGAAACACACACGGTGTGACCTGGTTAACGCTCCCTCTTATAATCAGAGCACTCTTCACATTTACAGTCTGATATTCAATCTTCTTCTGCACAGTTTATGGCCCTCGAGACAAAGCTCTGGCCATTGAGAGGCTGATGCAGGAGAGCAGCGTCTAATTCACACTAGTTATTTGCAATGAAAAAAGTGATTTATTAAAGAGCAGAAAATGATTCAGCAGTGAAAACATATAAAGCATGAAAACTCGGAATTAACATGCACCAATGCTACATTTTCTAAAAGCCATAATCATTTGTTAAACAAGTATTCATTACTTCAATGAGCTCATTGTTTCTGCATTAAATTATTACATTGTTTAAATTAATGCATTTTTCGCTAACTGTGATTTGTATATGTACATTTCTGAAATACATAACTTAGACAGTCACCTCTGATAACAGATCACTGTAAATTAGTAATGTGGACTCATGCACTTACTGTAAAGCTGCTTTGAAACAATGTATATTGTGAAAAGCGCCATACAAATAAATGTGAATTGAAAACATGATTAACAAGACTCACGTGCATACTTGGCAGAATCTGTTTCACTTTAACCACATACTCTTTTAAAGCTTAACCTTACGCTTCCCATAATAGAGAGTTTACTTATTCAAAAGAACGGATATTACATTTGCACATGATTTGACCTTTTCCTTGAACTCATTTCCAGTGCAAGTGCATTTATAACCTTCTGGGAAACATTCATTTAAGCAAATACATCCCTAATAGCATTTGACTTCATGTGTCCTTTTATAAATGACCACCTACACACTTCACAAGCATCTGATTCGAGTCATTAGGCTTAATCACATCCTATTGGCCAATCAGAAAGAGAATATCGCATTAAAACAGTGATGTCAAGGTCCTTCACTTCTATGCTCATGCCGTTGGGCCCAGTAGAATGTGATATAGATATGGTTATTAACTAAACGATAGCCTTCGTTGCAATAAATGTTGATGGACAGCTCAGTCTCGACCCAATTTCAGCCTCGTATGGGGAATAAAATATTGGAGGGAAACTGGGTCAGTGTGCTTTAAGGAGATTTCTATCACCCTCATGTTGCCGGGTGACTTTTAGACAAGCTTAGTGTGAGAAGCGGATCAGTTACTGTCAATGAGTTGAACTGGATCATCAAGATTCATGAATGAATCATTTGTGAACCAATTGCACATTGTCTGTCAGTCTGTTCATCACACACAGTTATCGTAAGACTTCAGAAGAATATACAGAAGAGCATGTGTCATATAGACTGCTTTATTTTGATGTTTTTATGATACTTTTGCCTAGGAAGGCAGCAATATGAAAATTATTAAATACGTTGTAAGTTGTATTTTGGATACCATATATCTGTAATTTGAGTTTTAAAAAATCCTTAAAAAATCCTAAAGATATTGTTTGATAAGTGAGATCTGTGATTGTACTCCTTGAAAACCAAAAAAGTAGTGCTTGAAAAGTCCTTGAAAGTCCTGGAATTTCTTTTTACAGAATCTATACGAACCCTGATATTAAAATTAAAATGAGAACGTACAATTGTGTGTTTGGGACGTGGATTTTAATGGTGAGACTTTTGTTTTTGTAATCAGGCTCTCAAAAATTATATTAAAATTTGAATTTAGATTTGTCTATCCATTTTTTTTTATCCAATTGCACATTGTCTGTCAGTCTGTTCATCACACACAGTTATCGTGACTTATTATATACGACTTCAGAAGAATATACAGAAGAGCTTGTGTCATATAGACTCCTTTATTTTTATGTTTTTATGATACTTTTGCATAGGGATACACCAATATGAACATTTTGGCTGACACGATAACCGATCATTCTTTATATTTGAAAGCCGATAACCGATATATTGGCAGACAAATCTAAATTCAAATTTTAATATAATTTTTGAGAGCCTGATTACAAAAACAAAAGTCTCACCATTAAAATCCACGTCCCAAACACACAATTGTACGTTCTCATTTTAATTTTAATATCAGGGTTCGTACAGACACTGTAAAAAGAAATTCCAGGACTTTCAAAGACTTTTCAAGCACTACTTTTTTGGTTTTCAAGGAGTACAATCACAGATCTCACTTATCAAACAATATCTTTAGGATTTTTTAAAACTCAAATTACAGATATATGGTATCCAAAATACAACTTACAACGTATTTAATAATATATATTAAATACAAGGTTTAAAATGGCTATTATTGCTCATTAAATCATATTTTATATTATAATGCTGGCATACTTCGTGTGGAGAAAAGGTCTGATGGGGTTTAACAGACGGGCTCCAGTGTTCATTTTGCGTGAAAAGATAGTATTTGTGTTTTTAGAAAATTTTAATTTATATATATTGTATTTAAATAACTCAAACACTTTCAATTTCAAAAAAATCAAACTCAAGTACTTTAAGCACCTTAATTGTACGAACCCTGTTTCATGAAGCCGATATGACGGACTTGCGCTGCACATGTTGCACTTTTCTGTATTTTCCTTTTTTGTGATTTCAATCATATTTCAAGCAATATAAAAAAACATCATGTTGAACAGTGGCATCTGAAGTGTCTCAGCTGAAGGAGATAATATATTATTTATCGGCTTTAATATATCAGACAAATTTTCTTATCAAACCGATAACGATAACATTAAAAATAAACATATATCGATCGATACCGATATGGTGGACGAAATATCATGCATCCCTAACACTGTAAACCCGAATAAGTTGGCAAAACTCAATACATTTAAGGCAATCAGTTGCCTCATAATATTTAAGTTTCAAATATTCAGTTTAAGTAAGCAGTACTTGCAGATTTTTATTTTGTACTCATACACTTTTTGAGTTCATTAATCCATACATTTAACTTAAAAATTTCATGCAACCTCAATGTGAAAATTTGTGTTATTATAAACTTATAACAAACTAGTTCAATAATGCTAAGATGATAACAATAGCATAGTTTGCACTTATTGTATGAATGCTGCAATATAAAGCATTGACGTTCTCAAACCAAGCTTATGCATCATGATGGGAACTCAATCAACATTAACAAAAAATCTTCTAAATTAGCATAACACAACATTAATCACTACTAAATCTCCCACTTAACATTAATCTTGCACACAAAAAAACCCCCCATTATATAACACTTAATTTCAGCATTTACTCTCCCTTTCAAGTGCCATGGGCAAAGCATGCTGGGAAATAGAAATCCCAGCCCAGTTTCAGTTGAACTTAAGTTCGTCTAAATTAAAAGAAATAATTTCATAGAATTCAAAATAATGAAACAGTTCAGTTTACTTAAAATATATCAGTTCTGTGAACTTGAAAGAAAAAGAAAGTGCTAAATACTCATAAAAGTTCATTTGACTGAACTAATTAGTTTAATTTAAGTTCTTCCTACTCAAACCAATTAATTATTTTGAGTATTAGGGTTTACAGTGATGAAGGTCAAGCATTAAAAGGTCCTTGTTCACTGTACACCACATACAACATATATAATATGCAATTCAATTACATAAATCTTACATTTATGCAATCCAAACTTAAATAACATGAGACTGAGTGAATAATAACAGCTGTCAACTTTTCCTTTAGGACTAATAGAGCTGTGACACTAAAGCTCATGAAATGCTCCTTATCAAGATTCAAACATCTTTTTTTATAATTCTTGTGCACACTGACCCACTTCTTGAGCTCCGGATGCTACAATAACTACCAAATTTGCTTTAAATGGCCTCCTGCTTGCCGTCCTCACATATACGTACTCCGTTATCTAACACTCGGCCCTTCTGCTTGACTCGAGGACAGAAGTAGGTTAATCTGATGACGGTTAGCATGTGCGCACCTCCATCTATGCTCCGTTTATGTTGCATATGGAGGCAAACAGGCACAATCTGCAGACTTTTCCCAGTTTTATGAGCTGATTTTGGGACATAATCTGTGGATTGGATTTAAATATGGTAAAATGTGTTACACTGAGTCATACTTTTACTGTTAGCTGGTCAAAACAGACTGAACACCATAAGGGGAACGTTTTTTATGAAATTAATATAATATTTTCACTGTAATATTTAGTATTTTGAAGGGATTTCATCATACTAAACAATATTTATTATTTTCTTTTAAAATAATAAAAATATAAAAACTGACTGAAAATATTTTTATGAATAGCCTATATATCAAATAAATATACGATATTTGTTTTCAATAATATTTACACTTTAACATTCTGTATTTTGAGGGGATTTTATGATACTAAATTAGTGTGTGTGTATATATATATATATATATATATATATATATATATATATATACACACACAGTATATATATATATATATATATATATATATATACACACAGTATATATATATACAGTATATATATATATATATATTTAGTATAGTTTATAATATACAGTATATATATATATATATACACTGCATAATAATTTACTTATTTGCAATTTAAGATAAGACCATAAAAGTGTGTGTGTGTGTGTGTGTATATATATATATATATATATATATATATATATATATATATATATATATATATATATATATATATATATATATACACACACATTCATACATACATATACATACATATATATATATATACACACAGAGAGAGAGAGAGAGAGAGAGAGAGAGAGAGAGAGAGAGAGAATATTTTCACTTTAATATTTTGTATTTACAGGGGATTTCATGGTACAAACCATATTTACTTCTAAATTAATCAACATTTACATTTAAAACAATACAAAATATAAACAAACAAACTGAACAACATAAGTGTAACTTTTTTATATATAAAATGAATATACTACATTATATGATATTATATATACAATATACAAAATATTCTAAATTTTGAGGGGATTTCATCATACTGAACAATATTGATTTCTAAAGTATTCACCATTTACATTTAAAATAATATTAGAGAAAAACATGTTATTCTAATAAAAAAATACTACATCATATAATAAAAACGTAAACTTTCCTGGTCTATGTTGACTAAACAGTAGCAGATGATTAAATATCCCTGGGTCTGTCGCTAAAGGCATAATTAATCTGAGCAAAATGAGCATGCAGGAGATGAATGTGAATGTGTGCAGGGCGCTGTGATTGACAGCTGTTGAGAATGCTCTGTGGACACAGATTGCATCGCTCACGCTACACTGAAATCACAAAGCAAAACCATTCTCACTGCGTCACAGCTACTGATACACATCTACTGACAAACAGATGCAATTTCAATTACTTTACTGAAAAAAAGGTCTTGCAACCTCTTGTGCTTTAACAAAGAAATATTCCTCTGAATAGAAGCTTGAATTCATACAGTTACACGAGAGGCCAGCTGGCATAACACACTCTCTGCGCTCAAAATGCCAGGCAAATCAGAGGAAACGTGGAGAAAGATGATAAATTCAAGGTAAAACTTTAAAACAAATTAATATAATGAATGCATGCTAAAACCCTGAAAATTATTACTTCAAAATTACCAAATAATAGTATAAAAATTCACAATAGCATGATTAGAAAATGATGAAAATTAAGATCTGATGGCCAATCAAAAATATAGATTATTCATTCATTTTCTAAATTCAACTGGCATTGGCAGGTTTGTTAAAAACGTTTAGAAGTAAAATACATAAAAATTTCTCTGCATAATATTATTTGATATAATAGTCAAATATTATCTAAAATAATATCAAATAATGTATAACATTTAACAGTAAGGTCTCATTAGTTAATGTTAGTTAATGCATTACTACATGCAAAATACATTTGTGACAGTATTTATTAATCTTTGTTAACATTAGAGATACAAATGCAACTGTTAAATTCAAGCAAAAATGTTAAATAAATGAATATATTGAAAGCATGCTAAAAACCTGAAAACGAATAATAACAACAATAGCCAAATATTATCTGAAATAATATTGTGACAACTAAGATTTTGATGGCCAGGAATGAAATATTAATGATCCATATATTTCAACGTAAACAGTGAATAAATGATTTCCCCCAACAGAATTATTGCAAAGCATTAGGATGTAAGAGTGTGTGTGATTGTACTTCACTAAGCATGGGCGGTAAGAAACACACTCATCTGACATTTCTTTTCACTAATGCATGTGAATCCAGACGCACACACACGAGAACACGATCTTCAGATCACCTGGACATGCTTAGCACAGAAAATAAAACTAGCACAGAGTGTTCATGCTCTAATAACACACAGATTCTGCCTGAGAGAAACTGCTGACGACGACTCGCATTGGTTTATCATCAGGACTGATCGTCCACATTAGTGTGACTGTATGCCGGTGATCATGTGATGTGTTTTAGCCCTTCTCTGGCACGGTTTCACGACGTACAGTCAAACACACATTTATTCAGACTCCAACATTTCTCACATTATCACAGTTTATTCACTAAAGAAAAATGGTAATAAAATATGAGCAGAACTCAGTTGATATTTGACTGGTTTTGTCCGTCCTTCTGTTAGACTGTCTCACACATGAATTATGTTGAATATCTGTCAGCTGTTAAATTTAACTACAACTTTTTTTTTAATGAAATGAATATACTATATTTTTTCCTATAATATTGTCATTGTAATATTTAGTATTTTGAAGGGATTTCATCATACTAAACAATATTTATAATTTTCATTTAAAATAATAAAAATATCAAGACTGAAAATATTTTTATAAATATATATCAAATGAATATACTATTTGTTTTCAATAATATTTTCACTTTAATATTCTGTATTTTGAGGGGATTTTATGATACTAAATTAGTGTGTATATGTATATATATATATATATATATATATATACAGTGCAATGCATAAGTTAATACACCCATGCTAAAGTTGACTAAAAAGAGGAATAAAAAATCATATTTTGGAAAAATTAGGAAAAATCCAACCTTTTAGGACACCAATTTTCTTTGTGAATGAATAATGTATCGTAAATAAATAAATGTTCTTCCTTAAAATACATGGTGCATAAGTGAGTACACCCCTATGTTAAATTCCCATAGAGGCAGGCAGATTTTTATTTTTAAGTATTTTTTTTAAATTAATTTTTAGGATACTATGCATCCTGATAAAGTTCCCTTGGCCTCTGGAATTAAAATAGCCCCACATCATCACATAGCCTTCACCATACCTAGAGATTGGCATGATTTTATTTCAGTTAGCCTAAAAGCTAGTTTGATTTGCATTGAGAGATGATCTTATGGGAAGTACCCCATGCCAATCTCTAGGTATGGTGAAGGCTATGTGATGATGTGGGGCTATTTTAATTCCAGAGGCCAAGGGAACTTTATCAGGATGCATAGTATCCTAAAAATTAATTTAAAAAAAATACTTAAAAATAAAAATCTGCCTGCCTCTATGGGAATTTAACATAGGGGTGTACTCACTTATGCACCATGTATTTTAAGGAAGAACATTTATTTATTTACGATACATTATTCATTCACAAAGAAAATTGGTGTCCTAAAAGGTTGGATTTTTCCTAATTTTTTAAATTAAGGCATTAAGTTCAATTTCCAAAATATGATTTTTTATTCCTCTTTTTAGTCAACTTTAGCATGGGTGTATTCACTTATGCATTGCACTGTATATATGGTATACTGCATAATAATTTACTTATTTACAGTTTCCATTTAAGATAACACCATAAGTGTCACGGAATAGTTGAACGTGAGACGAGGATTCAAATGCAGAATTCAAATGAAATTTATTAGTGACTGGCAGACAAGGTACAAAACTCAAAAACTCAGATAGCAAGCGAGAAGGAAACACCAGGAACGAGTAACTTGGACAAACGAACCAGCACAGGACTACAAACACAGGGAGGCTAAATAGGGGAACAAACAAAGGAGGGTAACGAGAAAGACAGGTGGGACAAATAAACCAATAATCAGATAACAAGATGGGAGGGGCTAGACAATAGACAGGAGAGCACATGGCACAAGGAAATAACATGACAGCCATGTGCTCACAACAGACCAAACAACACAAACACATGACAAACCGGGAGTGTCACAGCTCTGTCACTAAACGAGAAAAAAGAGAAAGAGAAAACCCAGACAAGGGTGACAGAACTGTGGCAATAAGTGTATATATATATATATATATATATATAGAGAGAGAGAGAGAGAGAGAGAGAGAGAGAGAGAGAAAGATTTTTCCCTTATATTTCCCTTTAATATTTTGTATTTACAGGGGATTTCATGTTACAAACCATATTTACTTTTAAATTAATCAACATTTACATTTAAAACAATAAAAAATATAAACAAACAAACTGAACAACATAAGTGTAACTTTTTTATATATAAAATGATTATTTTATATTATATTATATTATATATATATATATATATATATACACAATTAGATAATACCAGTTTAGCTCAACCAATCACCAAGCAATGCTTCATTTTGTTCAGTCTGTGTGTAAAAAGAGCATTAGCAATTAAAGAAAACACACTTCAGCAAAACATGATCAGGTCAAAGTGTCCGAATCATTTTTGGTCTCAAATTTGTATAAATCTTCACAGTATGAAGAATTTTTGGCTATAATATGTCACAGTTAATTTATTTTGCTATCCTCACCTACATAAATGAACTATAGTGTCCTGCACACACTAGGAAAAATATATATAAAAAAATATCTGGTGTCTGATTCACTGTAGGCTTTTAGCACAGAGCCAAACTGGGATTTCGGGAAGAGCTGACGGAGAGCAGGGAGATTTGTGCTCTTCTTCTGTACAGCCATGATGCTATTCTTAACCACTACGCCGTATGACGTCACATGTGTGTCCGGACCGGGATGATGAAATAAAGCAGCTGCACTGCCAATGAAATCTGATTTTAAAATCGACACAAATGTGGTTTGTATTGGATTGGTGTAAACGGGATTTATCCAATGAGAGTCAAGAGACTGTCGAGAGACGCTATTTTTGTGTGTGTGTGTGTAAATAAAACATAATACTGAAGTATGTTTTACAAGGAAATTCTATTTTTAGTTTTTCCATTTCAACAGTTCGTGTTTAATTCAATGTGTGACTTTTATTGTTTGTGAAATTTACTAGCAATTTCTGGGAGAAAATTCTTTCTAAACTAAATTTATTTCATTTCATTGCAGAGCTCTGACTCAGTGACTCTTTTATTATATATAAAAAATCATTTGTGGCTTTGATTAATTATTCATTTATGTGACTTTTATGATGTGCATCTAGTTACACGACAATTTTTAAGTTTAAGGTTTTTTTTAAAGAAATCAACAATTTGCAATAAATTGATCAAAAGTAAAGAAGTTTATTATGTTTTGCTGTCACTTTTGATCAATTTATTGCAGATTTGATTAATAAAAGTGTCAAATAAATGCTGTTCTTCTGAACTTTCTATTCATCAAAGAATCTTGAAAAATAAAATGTATCAAGGTTTCTTGTTTTCAACACTGATAATAATCATAAATGTTTCTTGATCATCAAATCAATGTGTGAAGTTTTAGCTCAAAATACCCCACAGATATTTTTATATAGCATGTTAAAATTGTCACTTTTTGAGGGTGAGCAAAAACGCACCGTTTTGTGTCTGTTCCTTTAAATGCAAATGAGCTGCTGCTCCCGGCACAGGGGGCTGAGCTTGTGTCCTTTTTCTGTCTTGATAATCTATAAATCATGTTCAGGGGGCGGGGTTTATGTAAATTCTAGGGTTGGTGATGTCACTAACCCGGGAGGAATGTGGTGTAGTCTCTACCAGCCGTTTGTTGTAGTCCTTAAAAAGCGATTTCTTTAAAAGCAAATATCTCCCTTTGCTTTGAACTTTGAGCGTCGTAACTTTGCAGATGTTGTTTATGCTCAAACAGCAACATTACACACTAACTAAAGTTAGAAAAGTCAAATCATAATCAACCACAAATAAACCACATTTAAGCAAATAAATGCAGCCTTTCTGAGCATGAAAGATTTTTTAAAAAAATATAAAAAAAATCTCTTACTGACCCCAAACCTAAACAGTAGTCTATATTATTGTTTTTTACAATAAATACTATATATTAATTAAACTAAACATACAATGTTATTCACATAAATAAAAAATAAAATAAAAAAACAGCTTGTTTGAAAGTGGTTGATATATGTGGAAATGGCTGTATGCCTTTGTATTGTGGGAAAAGGAACATTAGTGAATCTTCCAGTGAATGAATAAAGATTCAATGGAAAAGAGGAGAGGATAAAGCAGTGAGCAAAGCATGTGTTGGCGAAGTTAATGCGTGGTTCCTGAGAAAGAGAGCTTGGAGACATTAACAGTGAGTGTGTGCATTGCGCATGTGTTGACGTCGATTAATGGAAGAAACCTTGTTAGCTTTTTTCTTTGGTCACTGAAATGTACTAGTAGAGGAGGCTTTTTAACAATGCCTCTACTTACATTAGTGCAAAACTTTCCTATATACAATTCACTGAAGTTTCAGCTGAAATAAACACTAGTGGCAGTAAAACACCAACAACTTTTATTCCTATTGACACAGATTATTTATAAAGACAAATTTCCATGTGGTTCCTTGCACAATGCTGTTATGAGCTCAAAACAGATTTACAATAGTGCATGGTTAGTTAACTAACAGACGTTTTGATTGAACTTTTAAAGATCCCTCTGATAATATTTAAAATGCCAGATGCTTTAGAATCACAGAGCTGCTGTAATCAATAATGTACATCTAACTCAGAGATTAGGCTCTAAATGAGATCAGTGATTCAGCTCACAACATGATGATCATGTCAAAACATAACCAACACCTGATCACAAAAAATAAAATCATAAAAATCAAGGGTCAACAGCCCAACCAAAGCAAACACCGATCATCATAATGATGACCTGGAAATGGTGACTCTTTCCATCAGTGATCAGTAATGTAAAAAACCAAGACCACAGCACGCACATCATCTGCAAAAATATGCTCAGGGTTGGGTGCACGACAAGAGAAATAATAAAAAACAGAAAATGTCGGCACACCAAAGCCCCAAAATATGCAAAAAATTTAATAGTGGACTCACACAAGGGTTACGTTTCAGGTATGCAGGCTCCCCGTCACATAATTAAAAGTTTAAAAGCCTTTGTAATCACAGGTGAATAATCAAGGATCACATGACACTTGGGAAAAAGGAAAAAGACAAAAAAGAGAAAGAAGAAACGAAAAAGACTAATATATTTCTGTTTGAAAACACATCTTTTTCTCTCCGTTTTGGCGTTCCGTCCACATTGAGACGGCCTTTTTATTAACGAAAGTTTAGTGTGACGCATCTTGTACCAGGTGATGTTCATGTGTATACCGGTGTTGTGCCTGTTATGTGCTGTTCACTTTCACACAGTTGCTAAAATATGTACATTTACACACTCTTCATATCACAGTCCTGCAAAGATGACAGAAAATTCACTCGCATTTTCTGTCCTGCGGTGAAACATGAGAGCAGTTTTAGACCAAACACATAATGGTGAGTGAGATCGACCTGGACGATTCAGTGAATGCTGAGATATTTTGCTAAATAGCCAGAAGAATTGCGTGATAACTTTATTATTTATTTTTTTGTGAGGGTTTGCGCATGTTCAGTAAGGTGAATTTAGCGTTTTTCAACGTTTCAGTGTGGATGAGAATCTTTTGGAAAACGCTAGTGTGGATGGAGCGCATTTTTAAACGTGTCCGGATTCATGTACCTGGGCTACCTTGCTGAATGGCTTGCCAAAACGCGCACTATGTGTTCTCATTAACAATAGATTTACGTTGCAATCTGATATCTGATAATAACCCCAGCAACCACCTGTGCACGTATCATAATCATGAACAATGATATAATCCTTATACTCTTATTGACAAGAGAAAAGCTTTTGAGACGATAAAGAAAGATCTGAAATCAACCGCGCACATTAAGCATAGCTAATGAAAACATTGCCCTTGGAAATAATGAATGCATCATTAGAGTTATGCAGAAAACATGGTAACCACATTGAAAGCGCAAATGCTTATTTCACTTTAAACTTTTCTCATATCCATAGCTTAGACGGTATATCCTTCCAGCGATTACATAAAAAAACACGATAGGGTAAATGCTGCAGCTTATATGCTTAGTAAATCACTCCACAAAACTGTTAAACATAATTAGAGCTGGGCGATAATATATTTTATATTTTGTGATGATACAAGCAATCAATCAGTTGAGATTTGCTATGACGCTTTACATAGGCGGATAAACTTCATATTCAACTTTATATAAAGACTATACAACTTTAAATATCAATATCAACTTTATACAGTGATGTGCAATGATATAGTTTACACGTGACCATATATCATATCATGCATACTGTTAATAAGCACTCAAAACGATTACAGTATTGGTCACTGAGCATGCAAACATTACATGCATTTGCAAATAGACAAATTTACAATCTGACCAATTAACCTTTACATCCCGACTCCACACACACGCTGCCATGCTGGTGATGTGATGATTCATGACATGACGTAATGTGTATAAACGTCCAGAGAGACGCTGGCACAAGTGTGTGAGGGTCAGGGCCAGGGGGCGACACGTGTCCAGATCTCTCTCTCTCTCTCTCTCCACGCGTGTTTAGCTGCTCTTTCATCCCTGGGGTGTGTGACGCACAAACACACGGACGGGCCGCGCTGGACTCCATCGATTTCAACCGAGACGCAGACACAGACACAGTGGCCAACAACGTACAGTTAAGAGGTTTACAGTTTAGGAGAGCATTTGCTCCATCGCCGGTTGCCTAGCAACCAAACAAGCCTGGTCACTGTTGTCATGGTGACCACACAAGTTTTTTAAAGTCTCCGCAACCAAATAAATAAATGCAGTAAATGTTCAGGCGTCGAGCAGCAGCAGCTTTCTTAGTGTCGTCAAACATTCAGTACAAAATACACCCGATTATTGTATATTATCAATGAATATTCTTACAAATATATATTGCTTTAAAAAAAAATCAATCTATCTGTCTATCCATCCATCCATCCGTCCGTCCATCTATCATCTATCTATCAATCTATCTATCTATCTATCTATCTATCTATCTATCTATCTATCTATCTATCTATCTATCTGTCTGTCTGTCTGTCTGTCTGTCCATCTATCCATCCATCCATCCATCCATCCATCCATCTATCTATCTGTCTGTCTGTCTGTCTGTCTCTGTCCATCTATCCATCTATCATCATCCGTCCATCCGTCCATCCATCCATCCATCCATCCATCCATCCATCCATCCATCCATCCATCCATCTATCTGTCTGTCTGTCTGTCTCTGTCCATCTATCCATCTATCATCGTCCGTCCGTCCATCCATCCATCCGTCCATCCATCCATCCATCCATCCATCCATCCATCCATCCATCCATCTATCTATCTATCTGTCTGTCTGTCTGTCTGTCTGTCTCTGTCCATCTATCCATCCATCCATCCATCCATCCATCCATCCATCCATCTATCTATCTGTCTGTCTGTCTCTGTCCATCTATCCATCTATCATCGTCCGTCCATCCGTCCATCCATCCGTCCGTCCATCCATCCATCCATCCATCCATCTATCTGTCTGTCTGTCTGTCTGTCTGTCTGTCTGTCTCTGTCCATCTATCATCGTCCGTCCATCCGTCCATCCGTCCATCCATCCGTCCATCCATCCATCCATCCATCCATCCATCCATCCATCCATCCATCCATCCATCCATCCATCCATCCATCCATCTGTCAAGCCATCTATCAAACCATTCAACTTTAAAATATTTTCAACATTTTTTAATCTATAAATGACAGTTATGGATTTAGTTGAATTTTAATTAACTTTACTTCTATTTCCTAACTGAATTTAAACAGCATTCTACATTAAATTCTGAACAACCCAGATGCAATACTAGACATAAACACAAACAATGCTACAAAAGCACCTGTAATTTTGTTATTTTGGCACAACACTCATGGCTTTTATAATGGCAAAGACACAATAAATGTTTCAGAACTCCGACTGCCGGCGCTGCTGTAAAATGTCCAATAAAAACTGACATGGTGCTAGCAATGACGTACATCCAAATGCGTAAGTTTTGTATAAAATAAACCTGATTCTTGCATCATTTTAAGTCGTTTTCAAATTGCACACATTGCTTTCTCAGCGGGAGGCTCTTTCAGCTTTTTTATTGGCAATAGTGAGTTTTATAAACCTTCATCACTGCGTTCACAGGCGTCTGTGTTATTCAGGCGAGAGAGTAGCCAGAAATAGCAGCAGACGCTCCTGAGAAATCCATTAGTGCAAATAACATCTGCTTTGCTCCAACAGTTGTGATGGGATCGTGGAGGGATAGAGATGCTGTTCTGGGGATGTTGGGAGCGGAGTGTGCTTTATTAACAAGCTCAAAGTTTAGAAGTGCAGAAACACATGTGGAGAGCAGCACGACTCCGACGTCTCGCCATGATCGAATACAAGATGATTAGCAGACTCTTGTTTAGTGTTGAACTCGGACTAAAACGACTGCTGGGACTTCGTGGGGTTTGTGTTGATGTGTACATAACAGTACCGGTCAAAAGTTTGGAATAATAGATTTTTTTGTTGTTGAGTTAATGTATTTTAAATTTGATTTATTTCAGTGATCAAAGCTGAATTTTCAGCATCATTACTCCAGTCTTCAGTGTCACATGATCCTGATGTTGAAAACAGTTGTGCTGCTTCATATTTTTGTAGAAACCGTAATACATTTTATTAAGGATTTTTTGATAAATAGAAAGAATAGCATTTATTTGAAATAGAAATCTTGTAACATTAATTGTAACATAAATAACATATTAGATGTCTTTACTGTCACTCTTGAGCGATTTAATGCATCTTTGCAGAATATTTGAAGTCTCCGTGAAACGGAAGTACCTGCAGATTTTTTTATTTACACATATACATATATATATACAGTATATAGTGACGTACATCCGAATTATAAAAAAAAAGTCTATTTTTTAGGGTAGGAATTATCCATGGGTTGTTGATTGGATGGTGAGATGTGGGCGTGGAGCTTGAAGGGGCGGAGTTTATGAGGACTAAATACTGGAGAAGCCTGTTGATCCACTAAGATCCAGGTATGACATTTTAATTAAAGTGCCCCTATTATGCTATTTTAAAGCTTCCTAATTTTGTTTTGGAGTCTCCTACAACAGGTTTATATGCGTCAAAGGTAAAAAAAACATACATTTTCTCATAATATTCATTGCACATAACCTTATTTCTCAAAGAGTCTAAAACGACTCGTCCAAAGATTCGGTCTCTCAAAGAGCTGCTCTGCTCTGATTGGTCAGACGGCCCAGTCTGTTGTGATTGGTCGACCGCTTACTGCACATGTCGGAAACGAAACACCCATTACCATAATTGAACTTCGGCTCCAGAGGCTTCCTAAAGCTCAGCGATTGTACACTTTAAAGACGATGACACTGATTTTAACACATCAATCTGAGCGCGAGTCCGAAGATAAATATTGGAAGAAATAGTTATTCAATCCAAACCTAACAACACAACACAAACCAACTACAGTATTTGAGGGCGGGGAAAAGTAGACATTGTTCACGGGCAGCCAATGAAGAGCATAGACTTGCATTATGCAAATTTGTTAAATTTTTACTAATGCTGTGAAACGATTAATCGCGATTAATTGCATCCAAAATAATAGTTTGTGTTTACATAATATATGTGTGTGTACTGTGTATAATTATTTTGTATATAAATACACACACATGCATGTATATATTTAAGAAAAATGTCTTACTTGTATATAAAATTCATATATATATATATATATATAATATAAATTATGTATAAATATATATACAGTATACATGCATACTGTATGTGTGTATTTATATACAAAATAATTATACACAGTACACACACATATATTATGTAAACACAAACTATTATTTTGGATGCAATTAATCGCGATTAATCATTTCACAGCACAAATTTGTACACACGAATGTAACGGAAGTAAGATTGGAATTACTGACGACTCGTTTCGGCAGTTCAGAATCGGTTCTTTCTTTTGGGACAAAATAACTACATTTATCTGCAATTTGATCTTTGAAACTTTGCAGATCTTTTACATTCACAAACTGCTTTATTACACACTACATGAAATGGAATATTCATAAAAACATAATAAGGGGACTTTAAAAACTACAAAAAAAACAAAAACAAAAAAACCCCTAATGCATTGGATTCCATTTTTCGTAATAAGATCTATAACATGCATTTTGAAAATAGATGGTGTGAATTTCCATTTCATGCTGACGTAAAGAAATATTTACTATTTCTGTCACCAATCAAATAAGTACATATGTGACATCGATCATGTGATCATTCTCAAATCATACTGAAGAACATGATCATTACAAATACTAAGACATTCTGAAATTGTTTATCATACAATATGATACCAACAGTAAGAAATATTTTCACTAGAAATGAACATGATTATGAATGGACTCACATTAAGGCCAAGCCCAGGTAGTTAGCGGTGCTGCCCCAGTACATGGGGTTCTCCATCACATTAAAAGGGAAACTGGTCACCTTCTGATCCATGAGGATGCCGAAATAATCTCCTGTTTAAAGATAAAAACAAGCGTGAATAACTCCACATCATTCACAAGCACACTGAATTTCACGTGCGGTGTCTGAAACTTGAAAACACTGCTTTCACAGGCAGAATACGACAATACATATTCCTTCCTGGTCTTTATTCCTCTCTGTTAGCTCACTTTACACATTTTCTATAGTTGCACAATTAAATGTACAATAACAAAAACTGCACAAAACCGTGATGTGTGCGCCATCTTTATATTCTGCAGGGACTTTGCTCTCAGACTCTAGTTTATATTATTTACATTAATTAAAAGTAAAATACACCACTGACAAACCAACAGATTTCACACTATAATATCAATTTGTTTTTAAAAAATATTTTTAAAAGACACACACACACACACACACACACACACACAAGCGCTCACACACACTCACTCTCACTCACACACACTTACACTTACACTCACACTTACACACACACACACTCACGCACACATTGAATCACCTAAGAATGACAATTCTCTCCCTCATGTCGTTCCAACCCCTTTAGACTTTCATTCATCTTCGGAACACAAATGAAGATATTTTAATGAAATCTTAATGAGATTTCTGTCCCTCCGCTGAAACCCAAAACTTCAAAACTTTCATAAAGAGAGTTATGTTTCACAGATCGCTGATCAAAGCCTAAATTAAATCTGTTCGTCATATACAGTTTCAGAAGACTTGGATTAAGCCGCCCGATTCACGTGGATTTATTTTACCATCTCTTTATGAACATTTGTATGCATCAGAGTTTTGGTGAATAGTCTTCGTCGACATGCACAGGCGGAATCATAATTCTTCATTAAAACGCTGAATTTCCGTGAGAATGATTTGCTTGAATCAGTCGTGTGTTCCTGGAAATATGTCTTCCTGCTGAGTTTAATTTCCAGCTAAACTGCCTTATCTGGTCTGTAATCTTCAGTTATGAAGCAGCACAGACGGATCCTTCATGTCACACAATCTTGTTTGTCTGATTCAACAGTTGGCAGAAAGATTGTGTGTGTTTGTGCCTGTCATTTGACCCAGTTTCTCAGTTTGATTAATCATCCTGTGTTCTCATTATGATATTGTTAGCTGTGTGTGTGTCTCAGTTTGAGTTAGTTTGCTGTCCGGTATTGTGTGTGTTAATGTGTAGTTTTGGCTCGATTTCTCCTTTTTCATTAAAAAGACTCTTCGTAATTTTTCTGACTCGTGTGTGTATTTCTACACGTGACAATAGAGTAATTGAAAGAAGCATTAGTTAATTTATAAATATACTTTTTTTTAATTCTTTTTTTAAAATTATGTTTCCATTCCAATTTTATTTTCTAACTTGTATTTGTTCTAGAATCTAGATCATTTAGAAATAAAAAGGTAATATATGAAGGTAATATGATAATGTTTATGTTTGAGTGTGTGTGTGCGCATGTGTCTGCATGTGTGAGTGTGTGTGTGTGTGAGTGAGTGAGTGTGTGTGAGCACTTGTGTGTGTGAGTGTAAGTGTGAGTGTGAGTGTGTGTGTGTGTGTGTGTGTGTGAGCACTTGTGTGTGTGTGTAAGTGTGTGTGTGTGAGTGTAAGTGTGTGAGTGTAAGTGTGTGTGTGTTTATGCAGTCTTTCTAGACTTCCGTGATGCATTCGGCTCATTGCCGCATGGCGTTATGATTAAAGCCTTAGACGAAATGAACCTACCCAAACCTTATATCAACATGATTAAGGATATCTGCAGAAACTCCTTTATCCGGGTGATCTGTGGAGACCAACTGACTAGCCCAATCCAACTAAGAACCGGCATCAGGACAGGCTGCCCATGGAGCGCAGTAAACTTTATTCTAGCCCTTAACCAGTGGCTCAAGTGGCTGTGCCTCTGCTCCCCCTCGCACATCAGATCGCCAAACCCTGTCCAGGCCTATGCAGACGACGTCCAGGTGTCATCCAGGGATGAGAAAGTGATTAAAACCATGCTCTCCCATACTGATAAATTCATGCGATGGTCCGGACTAGAGGTGAAAAACACCAAGTGCGCTGTGTTTTATGAGAGACGCAGTGGAGGCACCAGGTGGTATCAAGCCAAGAAAGACAAGCCACCCTTCTTTTTCCATCATGGGCAATGAAATTAAAGTGTATGCGCGCCATGAAACCTACTGCTACCTTGGACACCGGTTCAACATCGCGGGCGAATGGGAAGAGCAAATACACAAACTTAGCAGTGAATACTGCACAAGGCTGGACATGGTGGATTCATCCCCCCTCCCTGTCGCAATGAAACTACAGGCCATAAGAGAGATTGCCCTTTCCAAAATACAGCATCTCTTTGCAAACATGCATATCCCTAAATGTATCTTAAATGAGCTGAATAATAAGACTGTAGGCCTGGTAAGACGCTGGATAGGACTAAATACACACTCGACAAGAGACGTCCTGTTTCACAGGTCCAGAGAGGGAGGGCTGGGCGTCCCTCATATAGAGTGGGTGTATGTTGCCGCCAGAATAAGTAACCTGTTAAGGATGTAAAATAATGATGACGCAGCCGTGCGTGAGCTTGCCCGAGCCTCACTTCTACTGCATCTGGGGAAACGCAAGGTCCCTCTTTCTACATCAGATGACGCCAGCTTCCTCGGGTTCAGAAGAAAACCCAATGGAAAATTGGACACCAACACACCAGGCTTTGGCGTGCGCTCGGACTGGCTGGACCTGAATGACCTCTGCAACCGCGCAAATATCCGACTGCGCTGGAGGAACACAGCAGGACAGTCGGCGGAAGTCAATAAGAACATTGTCACAGATTCAACCATCACGGCAGAGGCAACCATCACAACTGGCGACAACATTCAACTCCTTGACACTCAAAACATCAGAAGGACAATAATCGATCACTTCCATTTGCGTATGATACAGCACTGGACAGTAGGGGTGCACGATTCAGAAAATGTCACGATTCGATTCAATATCGATTTTTAGGCTCAAGATTCGATTCAAAATCGAGTTTCGATTCAAAAACGATTCTTGATTCAAAAAAACGATTCACAGTATGTAAATGTTAGGGGTGGGAATCTTTAGTAACCTCACGATCCGATCCAATTCCAGAATGATTCTTTATCTACTCCTCCCCCCTCCCCCTTTGCACGAGTATATTAAACCACTTACACGGAGTCGCACAGCCGCATGCGCGAGCAGTCTACACAAACAAAGCGCGCGTGTCAGCATTTGAAATTGAAAGCAGCCTTCTGTTAGTCAGGTTCATATTTTAAATATACAAGTCCACTGCATTCCAAACCAATAAATGATGACTTCGTAGAGCATTTGTAAGGAAAATACCGAAAGGCGAGACAGCACACTTCAAGTGTAACGTAACATCAAACAAAGCGCGCGTCTCTCACAGCGCATCCTGTGCAATGAAGCCTGTGAATGTCCTTGTAATTCGCTTCAACCTTTCCGAATTTATGAAAGATTATTTTACGGAAAGTTTGATTGGTGTATGTATGTGTGTGAGGAATTGGAAGAAAGCAGATTACGGGTGTTTCTAAAGCAAACAGCGTCATCGCATATCTGGTTAAAAACAAAGCTCTCAGAATCGATCCAGAATCGTTGGAGAGAGAATCGCGATGCATCGATGGATCGATTTTTTCTCCCACCCCTACTGGACAGGCCTACGCCTACAAGGACAACTGGCCTGCCTGCCCTGTGCCGACCATAACGTATCACACACAGTTCTGAAAAACACAGCCCTACAAGATGACATCCACAGATTCATAATTAGAGCTCATCTTCAGGTACTACCAACAAAGTCCAACTTAGCAACATGGTTTCCATCTGCACATGAGCCGTTTTGCCTGCAACATCACAGCCGGCAAAGAGAGACGATCGCGCACATCCTTAATGGCTGCTCTGCCTACAAAGGACTGTACATCGCGCGCCACGACCGTATAGTTGCACTCTTAGTGAAGGAGCTCAGAGACAATGTCAACCTTACCACAATCCATTGTAACGAAAAGATCAAGACAGACTGGTTCTCCCCCCCACACGAACAGTGCGCTACATTGGAAACTGCCATAAATCACTTACCAAATACACCTGACATAGTTGTAATTAATGAACACACCAAAGCCGTTACAATAATAGAAATTGGTTGCTCTTTTGATGCTTACATGGACACCTGCTATGCTTCAAAACTGTTGAAATATCAACCATGGTACAATGTTTTCAATAACTTTGGCTACTCCTGTAAAGTTATTGCCCTCATTTTTGGTAGTTTAGGCCATGTGCACAAGTTGTGTGTAAGAGGCCTGCAGATCTGTGGACTTCATAAGAACAAGGCCAAAAAACTGACCAGATATTGCTCTGTATCAGCAGTAATCGGTAGCCTCTACATATGGAGGCGTAGGTGCCACCGTTACCCTTAATGTGCATAATGGACTGAGATATTGGCTGCTGTTGTACACCTTTGTCAAATTTGGATTATGCCATGATATATGCTTATCTTTTAATTAAAATAAAGAATTTAAATGTGTGTGTGTGTGTGTTGTCCAGTGGTCAACACCAGTGTTTTTTCAGGTCATCCTAAAGAAAGATTGTTCTACTTCCACTGTCTCTGCATCCGGTCTCGAGAAGAGCAGAACATCGTTCCCATCGGGACTGTGTGACCCGACCCGGCCAGATCCGGGGTTTATCTTCTTCCTCTCTTCTCTCTGACCCAGTTGACGACAAAAGGTTTGACGGTAACGATTGCTCTTATAAATACACAATACACTGCACAGCTGTTATGATGGAAAATATGATGCATTCACAAGTACAAAGCAATGATAACCTGAAACCTCATGCAAAGAATTATGCAACTCTTCTTTCTTTCTTTCTTTCTTTCTTTCTTTCTTTCTTTCTTTCTTTCTTTCTTTCTTTCTTTCTTTCTTTCTTTCTTTCTTTCTTTCTTTCTTTCTTTCTTTTATGTCCTGAATGATGCTCAACCCAGATGCAATGCTAGACGTAAACACAAACAATGCTACAAAAGCACCTGTAATTTTGTTATTTTGGCACAACACTCATGGCTTTTATAATGGCAAAGACACAATAAATGTTTCAGACCACCGACTGCCGGCGCTGTTGTAAAATGTCCAGTAAAAGCTGACTGACAGCATGACCTGCATCTCAACTCTCTTCTCCGAGTTCATGACTGCGAGTGTTGCTTGACTGTGATTGGTCAGACACAGGAGTCAGAAACACCTGGAGAACTGAACTGGTCAGTATAGGTCAGGTGTAGATGTGTTAGTAGATCCTCACAGAACATCAGGTGCCTTTTAGATGTGCTGGATTAACACTGTTAAAGGGAGAGTTCACCCAAAAATGAAGATTAGCCCATGATTTACTCACCCTCATCCTAGGTGTATATGACATCCTTCTTTCAGACGAACACAATCAGAGTTATATTAAAAAATGTCCTGGCTCTTCCAAGCTTTATAATGGCAGTGAATGGCTGTTTCTGTTTTGAAGCTAGTTATTTTATATAATAAAGTTTTAAATATGGATATTTTTCTTTTATGATGGATAGATGCACTTTTATGACGGATAGATGCACTTTTATGATGTATAGATGCACTTTTATGATGGATAGATACATTTTTATGATGGATAGATGCACTTTTATGATGGATAGATGCACTTTTATGATGGACAGATGCACTTTTATGATGGACAGATGCACTTTTATGATGGATAGATACATTTTTATGATGGACAGATGCACTTTTATGATGGATAGATACATTTTTATGATGGACAGATGCACTTTTATGATGGATAGATACATTTTTATGATGGATAGATGCACTTTTATGATGGACAGATGCACTTTTATGATGGAAAGATGCACTTTTATGATGGACAGATGCACTTTTATGATGGACAGATGCACTTTTATGATGGATAGATACATTTTTATGATGGACAGATGCACTTTTATGATGGATAGATACATTTTTATGATGGACAGATGCACTTTTATGATGGATAGATACATTTTTATGATGGACAGATGCACTTTTATGATGGATAGATACATTTTTATGATGGATAGATGCACTGTTATGATGGATAGATGCACTTTTATGATGGATAGATAAACTTATGATGGATAGATAAACTTTTATGATGGATAGATGCACTTTTATCAAGGATAGATGCAGTTTATGATGGACAGATGCACTTTTATCAAGGATAGATGCACTTTTATCAAGGATAGATGCAGTTTTATGATGGACAGATGCACTTTTATCATGGATAGATGCACTTTTATGATGGATAGATGCACTTTTATGATGGATAGATGCACTTTTATCATGGATAGATGCACTTTTATCATGGATAGATGCACTTTTATGATGGATAGATGCACTTTTATCATGGATAGATGCAGTTTTATGATGCATAGATGCACTTTTATGATGGATAGATGCACTTTTATCATGGATAGATGCACTTTTATCAAGGATAGATGCAGTTTTATGATGGACAGATGCACTTTTATCAAGGATAGATGCACTTTTATCATGTATAGATGCACTTTTATCATGGATAGATGCAGTTTTATGATGCATAGATGCACTTTTATGATGATAGATGCACTTTTATCAAGGATAGATGCAGTTTTATGATGCATAGATGCACTTTTATGATGGATAGATGCACTTTTATGATGGATAGATGCACTTTTATCATGGATAGATGCACTTTTATCATGGATAGATGCACTTTTATCATGGATAGATGCACTTTTATCATGGATAGATGCACTTTTATGATGCATAGATGCACTTTTATGATAGATAGATGCACTTTTATCATGGATAGATGCAGTTTTATGATGGATAGATGCACTTTTATGATGGATAGATAAACTTTTATGATGGATAGATGCACTTTTATCATGGATAGATGCACTTTTATCATGGATAGATGCACTTTTATCATGGATAGATGCACTTTTATGATGCATAGATGCACTTTTATGATAGATAGATGCACTTTTATCATGGATAGATGCAGTTTTATGATGCATAGATGCACTTTTATGATAGATAGATGCACTTTTATCATGGATAGATGCAGTTTTATGATTGATAGATGCATTTTTATGATGGATAGATGCAATTTTATCATGGACAGATGCACTTTTATGAAAGATAGATGCACTTTTATGATGGATAGATGCACTTTTATGAAAGATAGATGCACTTTTATGATGGATAGATGCACTTATGGACTTCAAAACAGAAACAGCCACTTACTGCCATTATAAAGCTTGGAAGAGCCAGGACATTTTTTAATATAACTCTGATTGTATTTGTCTGAAAGAAGAATGTCATATACACCTAGGATGAGCGTGAGTAAATCATGGGCTAATTTTCATTTTTGGGTGAACTATCTCTTTAACCTCGGGTCGAGATCTGTCCCCTAAATATGGACGAAAGCCTGTAGATGTGCACAGAGCACTGAAAGATGACCCAGTTATTCATTATAAAACTGAAACTACACTGTACAAAATTATTTTTCTAAGCTTTCAAAAGAGTTTCCACAATGTTTAACTCAGCAAGGATGAATTAATCAAAAAGTGACAGTAAAGACATTTATAATGTTACAAAAGATTTCAAATAAAAGCTGTTCTTTCTTAACTTTCTATTCATCAAAGAATCCTGAAAAATAAAATGTATCAAGGTTTCCTGTTTTCAACACTGATAATAATCATAAATGTTTCTTGAGCATCAGATCATCATATTAGAATGATTTCTGAAGGATCATGTGACACTGAAGACTGGAGTAATGATGCTGAAAATTCAGCTTTGATCACAGGAATAAATTACACTTTACTAATATATTCACAAAGAAAACAGCTGTTTTAAATTACAATAATATTTCATAATTTTTGCCAATAAATGTAGCCTTGGTGAGCTTAAGAGACTTAAAATAAATGATACCAACCCCAATCTTCTGAACGGTAGTGTATGTATATGCATAAGTATATATATTTTTATGAATATGTATATGAACATGTACAGTATATGTATATTAATATGAATATGTATATGCATATGTAAATTAATATGTATATGAATATGTACAGGATATGTATATGAATATGCATATGTATATGTATGGAAGGTGAGAGAGCTGTAAGGCTGGATGTGGTACAGAAGGATCAGTGAATGTATTTACCCAGGAAAGTGCCAGTGACACCCAGAGCCATGAAGCTGCTGATGACGAACAGAGATCCCAGTGTGAGGAGAGCGGCTCCAGTGTAATACACCTGAGCATTATCCAGCAGCTCCCAGCGAGACTGACCCTTCATGGCCACTGTAATGCTGAGAGACACACAGAGACAGAGACAGATCACTAAAAACATACAAGTCCAAATATAACCAGCCTGTGTTTGTTTGGTCACGTTATACATAATGATGTGAATGCGACGCGAGTGTGTTTTGCTAGTTTCAGCCCGACGCAGTTTTCATTTTCACGTCCTGTGCCACGTTGTTTAAATAGCAAATGCATTTGCTCTCATCTGTGGCCCATGTGCTGCTGGTCTGAGAACGAGTGTGTGTTCAGGTGCATTGTTGGTGCATTGCTATTTTGAGGAACTGAAATAGACTGAGCCATTGTCCAACAAAAACCTGGTCTAAAGTCAATGGCGCAATATTTTTTTTGTTATTTAAAGAGCGCGTTAGTAATGTGCGCCTTTAGGCGGGTCCACAATGCGTGTACACTTTGTCCTGTAGATGGTCTGTTTGCGCTTTAACCTCACACACACACACAGCTTTATCCTCGTGCACGAGCAGATCTGTCTCCTCTCTAGAGACACGTTCAGTTTTTCCGCTTGCTAATTCCGTCATGTAAATAGCGAATCCGCCATGACCCGAGCGCAACTGGCTTTTAAAGGGAATGGGAGATGAGACTCTGATTGGTTTATTGCACATAAAGCCCAAAACACACCCATTACACATTAAGAGAATAGAGACAAAATACCCAATTACTCATTAACAATCTCATTAAGAGAATAGAGACAAAACACACTCATTACTCATTAAGAGAATAGAGACAACTCTTTTAGTCCATGCGCCGGGAACGCTGATCAGTTTTCCCGTCGTTAAACTAACAAAAGTGGATTCGGACACGCTGTAAGTGCACTTTAGCAGTGCGCTTTAGACCATGTGCTTAGATTGTTGAAATAGGGCCCTAGGTGTGTAACGGTTCACTGTAAAAAAAAATATATATATATAAAAAGACGTACCGTCCTCCACCCACTGTTTGGCACTCACCTGCATATGGTTAAACATATATAATCATAAATCTGCTCAGTGCCGGTCCTAGAGTTCTGGGGTCCCTGAGCGAAACCTTGTGAGGTGCCCCTGTCAGTGCCTTCATAAAACCCCCAAAATGACCCGCAACCCCATGTTCTTTCAGAGCAGTTTCACTGTCAACAAACAACTGTGAGTTGAAAGTCATTAATACAATTTCACGATTAGTTAACCTTGACAGCTGTAATAGTAGAAACGTGCTTAAAGTTTTCGAGAGAGTTCAACATGTAATATTTACACAGCCAATCACAACAGTGGGCGTTTACACTGAAGTCTCACAGCCAATCACAGCAGTGGGCGTTTACACTAACGTCTCACAGCCAATCACAGCAGTGGGCGTTTACACTAACGTCTCACAGCCAATCACAACAGTGGGCGTTTACACTAACGTCTCGCAGCCAATCACAGCAGTGGGCGTTTACACTGAAGTCTCACACAGACACACCCCTTTAAACAGAGCGTTCAAATCAGAGGATTACATCAGGGTAGGAAAAATACCTTTTATTTCTAAATTATGACAATTTTTGAAATTGATTTTAAAAACCATACTAACATTCTAAGTGCACCCCAGGAAACATTATAAAACATGCAGTTCATGACCCCTTTAAGAGACCCACTGCTCTACTTTCTATTATGTTCCCCACACGGAAAGAGAGGACAGTTCGAACACATCTGGACTTCCAGCTGACTTCTACATTACTGTGGGTAATTTTCACAATCAGCAGGAGAGATGTTCCCACACAGTCCCGACTGACAGACACTTTCAGAGTGATTATCCCCTCCATCTCTCTTTCAGGCTCTTACACCAAAGCTGAAAACACATACTTGGGACTTGTACGTGACAAAGAGTTTTCAGAGTGTTTTCAGGGCTTCTGGGTCACGGCTACATCAAGAAAAGTCCCCATGAAATCAAAATATATATTTGTTTTGCATATTTATATACTGTTAAATATCTACTTTTTTCCCCTCTCTAAATTGTATTTAATTGTATATATTGCACTACTGTTGAATGCCTGAGCCTCAACCAAATGCATTTCAATGAACCTTTAGATTTCTTTGAGAAATCTTGAATCTTGAAATCTTAAACTTGAATATTTATCATTCCTATTTTTTATTGAAAATTGCAGTATTTATTCTAAGTTATTTATCGGAGCACATCATTGTGTTAATAATCTTGAATCAGAATAACTTTCTCTTGCAGCATCTCTTCTCTGATGATGTGGGCGGGGCAACCTGTCACTCACATGAGATCAGCCAATAGCAAACCACAACCATCCAATCAATTCCCACGGACAAAATCAAGCCCCGCCCACATTTGAACTTGTTCCAGAAGCGTTTCACCCAGATATACGACACAAAAGAGAAGAAAAGACCAGCGCAACCTCCCTTTCATGCCGACTTTAACTACATCAACAGGAATAAAGATGCACTTTTAAGGTAAAGTGGCGTAAAGTTAAAGGTAAACAACTAAAAGTAACTAACATCTTTTTTTAAAGGCCAAACCCCAGAAATTAGTTGCATTTAAACAATACAATGCAAGAACATATTTAAAACATTCAATGCATCATTAATTCTCCAAATGTGATTTTTTAAAAATATTTAACTTGTGGTTATGCTTGAGTTTATGCACCTGTTTTTTAGTGAAAAGTTCATTCAAGCTTATTCGAGGCATAAAAGCTCAAAATGAAAACCCTCCATGGGTCAAAATAACCGGACCACATCTCTCACATTGTGTTCAATCATTTGAGCTGGAGAGGATTTTCTTGTTATTACCCACAATAAACACGTAATATCATCTAAATTATTTTTCAATATAAAAATGGTCTCAATCATTTTTTAAGAGAAAAATGTATTATACTAAAATCAAATGTATTTAACATACATTTATTTTATACTAAGTATACTACAAATACATTTAAATGTATGTACTTAATATAAATTCCCTGCAATTGTACGTTTGATCTACTAAATTGATTTACTCAAAGTCTGCTAAATTGGAACAACTAATTTTGTACGTAATGTACTTTAGTTATCCGGAAATAGTGCTGAAGTCCAACTAAAGATACACTGAAGTATATTTGATTGTGCTAAAGTGGAACTATTGCAAGTATACTTCAGGTACACGTTAAATATTGTGCATTTAAAGTATTATATTAAACAGAGATCATACTATCCTTAATAATAGTGATATTAAAACACATTTTTGACTTAGTATTAAGAAATGTGCATTGTGCAATAAATAAAATTTTAATTATAATATTTATATCAGTAAGTGTGAAGCGATATGTCAGTAAATATGTTATGTATGCTAAGTATGTATACTTAGTATGAAATAAATGTATTTTAAATACATTTTTTGAATGTTTTTTTCTTCAATAGACACAGTTGATACTATATGGATACAAGATACAAATATATCCTCCTGATGGGTGTACAATTATACAATCAAAAGTATACAATTTTCAGCTCTTTATTTAAAGTTGGATTTAGTATATCTAACTTTATCTGTATACAAAATATGACTGAGGCATGAAGATATTAAGATATTATAAACATTAACATCATGATATTCTGTAAAGCTGCTAAAATTATGTGTATTGTGTACAGTATAGCTGTAAAAATGTACATTTATCAAGCTAAAGACAGTCAGTTAGTCAATCTGAGAAAATTTTCATTTTCATAAGTGAAAAACATCATGGAAGTGTTGAGTCAAAGTTTTAATAAGATGTTTTCCACAAAACGTAACATTTTGAATGAAAAAGTTCAGCTTTTGTCGTGATGCTGAAAGCCACGAAGCGTATTTGAAGAGCTGTGGGCTTTATTCTGTGGAAAGCCTCTCATAAGCAACCCGTTCTCAAGAGAAACACAGATATTTGTGAGACACCCACACCAGCGACGGTGCTAAAGGTCCTGCATTGGTAAACTACACCTGATAAAGGCTTGAGAAATCCTTTTGTAGCGGTTATGAGCTTCAAGAAGCTCTGTTGATCAGGCTTTATTTCAGGCAAGCAGGTTTTGTTGTGGTTGCCCACTGAAGAGGTCAGGTCAGACCAAACCCACACAGGAACTTACTGGAACATTTGATTTCGATGTTTACGCTTAATCAGCAAGGTCACAACGTGCCGTGCCTTCTTTTTCTGACTCTGATGCCTTCAGTAGGAAACACTCAAAACGGTGGCCATTTTAAATCACAGCAATGAAACTGAACACAATCTATAGCCGTGTTTCCATTACAGATTTGTGCAGATTTACTTTCTAAATGTCGATAAAAGACTATTACAAAATGGCGGTTTCCATTAACCGATGTTATGCGACTAAAACATAGTTTTTTCCTCTCACAATAAGTCATTATAAAAATCATGGCGACGGATGTTGGTAGGTTTATGTATATCTCAGCCGCCGCACTAGCCATTATGTTTAATGGAAGGAGACGTTTTTTCCAAGCATTAATGGTAAGGAAAGACCCTTATACTGGGAGCGGCTCATATGAGGAGTTTCTGGGTGTTTCTCACTCATTTCTGCTTCGAGGTCTTTATAAATTGTTGCATTTCTTTGTTGTTCAGAATCCAGTATTCCCGTGATACTTTTGTCTTTTACGAGTTTAATAAATAACTTTGTCTCGTCTTCTGTCCAGTCATACCGCGCCTTCTTTAAAGGAACACGCCGACTTTTTGGGACTTTAGCTTATTCACCGTAGAGTTAGATAAGTCCTTACATACCCTTCTCATCTCCGTGCGTGCCGTAACTCTGTCTGACGCACCCACCGCTAGCCTAGCTTAGCACAAAGACTGGAGGTAAATGGCTCCAGCTAGCATACTGCTCCCAATAAGAGACAAAATAACGCCAACATTTTCCTATTTACATGATGTGATGTGTATAGTCACAGCGTGTGCAAATAACAAGGTCACATGAGACACAGACATCTTCTAACCGTACACATACTGGGAACTATATTCTCAGAAGGCGAAGCACTGCTACTTCTGCGGAGTGATTTATGAGTCACTTATTGGGAGCAGTATGCTAGCTGGAGCCGTTTACCTCCAGTCTTTGGGACCAACAATGTCTCAGTTATCAATCTTTTTTATTTATTGGTACCTTGGTCTATGTTGTATATTTAATTGTGCATGCTCTTTTCCCCTATTTTTATACTTCAGTTGCATTTGCCGTCATCTAACTTTCACAAAGGGTTAGTTCACCCAAAAGATTTGAGATTTTCGTTCGTCCCGTTTACACCTGTATTTAGTGTCGTCCTTTAGTGATCCGATCAACCAAAACGCATCTTAATACCAGGACCTTTAGGAGCGAATGCACGGATCCAATATACTGATACTGATACACATGCATTTACTTTCTTAGAATGATTTCTGAAGGATCACGTGACACCGAAGACTGGAGTAATGATGCAGAAAATTCAGCTTTGCATCACAGAAATAAATTATATTTGAAAGTATATTAAAATAGAAAAACATTATTTTAAATTGCAATAATATTTCACAATATTACTGTTTTTTTTTCTGTATTTTTGATCAAATAAATGCAGGCCTGATGAGCATAAGAGACTTCTTTCAAAAACATTAACACAGATTTTTACTCGCATATGTATATATATATATGTGTGTGTATATATATACAGTGCAATGCATAAGTGAATACACCCATGCTAAAGTTGACTAAAAAGAGGAATAAAAAATCATATTTTGGAAATTGAACTTAATGCCTTAATTTAAAAAAATAGGAAAAATCCAACCTTTAAGGACACCAATTTTCTTTGTGAATGAATAATGTATCGTAAATAAATAAATGTTCTTCCTTAAAATACATGGTGCATAAGTGAGTACACCCCTATGTTAAATTCCCATAGAGGCAGGCAGATTTTTATTTTTAAAGGCCAGTTACTTCATGGATCCAGGATACTATGCATCCTGATAAAGTTCCCTTGGCCTTTGGAATTAAAATAGCCCCACATCATCACATAACCTTCACCATACCTAGAGATTGGCATGGGGTACTTTCCATAAGATCATCTCTCAATGCAAATCAAACCAGCTTTTAGGCTAACTGAAATAAAACCATGCCAATCTCTAGGTATGGTGAATGCTATGTGATGATGTGGGGCTATTTTAATTCCAAAGGCCAAGGGAACTTTATCAGGATGCATAGTATCCTAAAAAAATTTTTTTTTAAATACTTAAAAATAAAAATCTGCCTGCCTCTATGGGAATTTAACATAGGGGTGTACTCACTTATGCACCATGTATTTTAAGGAAGAACATTTATTTATTTACGATACATTATTCATTCACAAAGAAAATTGGTGTCCTTAAAGGTTGGATTTTTATTCCTCTTTTTAGTCAACTTTAGCATGGGTGTATTCACTTATGCATTGCACTGTATATATATATATATATATATATACATACATATATACACACATAGTATAAATGTCATCAGACCCTCAGCACGTGAGTCAATGAACGGGAGACGATCAGACATAACAGAATATCGACTGCTGTCACGTTGCATTGTGTTCGTTTCGTGTGCATTAAACTCGGGTGGCACTTCTGAGAAGAGTTTTAATGTGCACTCTCAGAAAGACAGGAGACAAACAGAAAATAAAAGCATATTTTATCAAGAAGGGCTTGTTTATTGATTGTTCTGAGCTTGTGCGTCAAACTTTAAAGCTCTCTCTTTATATTGACATGTCTTGAGAGATGAGGAAAAAACACAGACGAAACACTCAAAGGAATCAAAGGAAATCTGCCTGTGAAGACTCTTGTTTTTTTATGTTTATGAGATCACACAGTGCTTTATTTTCCCAAGATAAAAAATCACGATGTGCTGACTCAGCAAAAGCTCTTCACAAATTCGAATTCATTCAGGGACGGAACAACACACCAGATAAATGTTCGTCGATCACGTGATAAAAAGGTGCAGAGTGGGCATCTCTAAAACAGTGCAGTTGGAGGAAATTAAATATATTATTTATTTAAATTATTTAAATAATTTATTTATACAATTTTTTTTATAATTTATAAAAAAAAATTTTTTAAATTACTCTTCACGTATTAAATTCATATGTATGTCTCGTCTTGTAGCTAATGCTTTTAAAAATATTAGTACCTCTTGTTCTTGTTGCATTGAAGAAAAGTTAAAGGAGACATATCATGCTTTTAAATCGTTCCTTTTTACATATAAATCATACATTTGTAGTCTATATAAAGCGGAACTGCAATGCTTGGGTCTGAATTCCTCATTATTATAGCTCCACAGGCCCCTTTTCTACCCCTTTTCTGATGTGCGTCTGAGAGCAACTCGTTTTGGTGCGGTCTCTTTAAATACAATTGAGACACTTCATACCCCGCCCACACTCGGTTCAACTCCACCCCGTTCGGCCATTTTTGTAGTTTGATAGCAGAGATACGATTATCTAGCGGCACAGAAACGTTTTATTCACACGTTATTAACAAAATGTCAACAACGGAAGACTTGTCCAGCCAGCCTTACATGTTCGAGCCAGAGTCGGAGCAGGAGCGAGATGAAAATGAAGACGACGAACCTGCAGAACAACGTCTTCATATGGATGTATCGCAATGGTGTGTACTGTATTTACACATGAAACTTTGGTCTTCCGACCTTTTACCACCGTGTCGATTTATTTTGATTAATATGTGCGAGGGAGAGAGAGCAAGACAGCGTCTAGTTTGGAGACGGTGATGTCTTGTTTACACTTTCGCCTGGCTCTGAAGAGAGAGAGTGCGCGCGCGACCGGGTCTCTCTCTCTGCTCGGTCTTTCAGTTAAACATGCGCCCTGTCACAAGCGTGGCAGTTCATCTACATTAGACGGTGTAATGAAGCGTGTGGGTTACTACATCCAACAACCGAACATTTTAACTTACCCTCTCATAACTTCTGCATCCTTTAGCTTGGACTACAAAATTGCAGCGAGAAATAAAAATGGCGGATTGCTCGAAGTGTTGGGCCGGAAGTCAATGTCCTTATTTGGCAGTTCCGCTGCAAATACTGTGACGTAATAGTTCAAAAAACGTCATAGATAACAGAAAAATCGGAACAGGTTGAAAAATATGACCAAAACAGAATATAAAGATATCAACGAAGCACCCGAAGAGAATAATTTCAACTTTTCTGTACTTCTAAACACTCCAAATATACAACAAAATGTATTTAAGGGCTAAAAAAGTGGATTTAGCATGATATGTCCCCTTTAAGAAAAACAAAGTGTTTGAATTTTATAAGTCTGTAATTAAAATAAGTTTTTTTTTTTTTTTACAGCTAGTTATCCAGTCATGAATAGTATAGGTTTCAAAAGCATTCCCTCCTGCTTTAAAGTGAAGGGGAAAAAAAATATCTCAGTGATTGAAAATTGGGTGACATCAGTATGAAAAACAGGACAGTTTGTGCCGATGACCCATTTACATGATTAGATGATGACCATCTTCTGTTCCTCTCCTGAAAATACTCATTTAGACGTGCGGCAAACCCAAGAGATGAAGATGAAATGGCCTTAACCTCAATCATTTTTTATAAAAACATCACTTACATCATTGTTCTTACATCATTTTTCACAGAAAACCTGATTAATCTCTGACACACAGGTGTGTAATTGGCCAAATGAAGGTCAGTGAAATAAATGGGCTACATTTTCAGGTACACACACACACACACACAGCAGATGTAACAGGTTGAGTCAGGTCAGTTCTTCGCATTTCATGTCAGATAATGGAGTGACAGATGAGGATAGCGTGGACGTGAGATCACAGAACTCTATATAACACAGGATACAATAGAGACAAATGCCTGATGAGAGAGAATGAGAAGGTCATGTTCGGGTTATGGAGAGACATGGCACAGTTTTACCATCAGAAATTACTATCTTGTAAGGTGAAGGAAAGCTCATGTGTGAAAGCATTATATATGAATACTTCTAGTGTTATAGACATAGTCTGTTATGTTTACACAAATTAGACACATAACTATTTGTTATATTTAAAGCTGCAGTCCGTAGCTTTTTTTGGGTTAAAAATTATCCAAAATAATTTTTTGAACAAGTACATCACCAGCCAGTGTTCAAAACTCTCTGCTTGCCGTAGCTCGACTCAAAACGGTAAGCTTGTAATAATGTTTTTAATTCCAGTGGAACTGGTGGATTTCAGCGGGAAATTCGAGCGTGTCTTTGTGTCATTGTGTCGACGCCCCCCATGAAGAGAGGGGTGGGGTGGGGGGGCAGTTGCTCATTATCATTTAAAGAGACATCCACCGAAATGGGTCGCTGTGAACAGAGCTATTTTTGAGGAGGTAAAAGGGTGTTGTTTTACACAACATTAAGGAATTTTAACCAAAGTATATTACAAACTTTACATGAACACCCTAAAGAATCATACCAACCTGTGGAAAATGGGCATCCGATGACCCCTTTAAAGGAGTCGCGCCTTAAACATTTATCAATTCAGACAGAGGGTCAGAATGAAGGTTGAAAATAATGGTTATTCCACAATATATTCGTTTTTTTTGTGTGTGTGCAAACTTTTTTTATTAACATTATAAGTGAACCTCAAGGAACATATTAAAAGAATAGAATAATCCACGTCATGACCCCTTTAAAACAAAACCACTGCCTTACTAATAATAAACCTGCTGCTGCAAAGCTATAGTCAAAAATATTGGTAGACATGCATTTAGCTTTTGAAATTCTTTTCCTTTTGTCATATTTTCTGTTGCTAGTGTTTTATAAAAGCAATATGCAATTGCAGCCATACCGGCGATTCTTTGCATATCGTGCCTAACAACCTTCAGCTATTGAAAACTACATGTTTTCTCATGGCTAATTGCTTTTTTACAGTCTAGAACAGAACAAATGAGTTTAACATTGTGTGAGAACATGGTGACAGGTCCAAAATTAGAGAAATGAAGTGATAAATGCCCTTAATTCCTCAAATTAAATAAATGCACTGAGATCCATGTTTAATTAGGTGCTGAAATTGTATTTTGGCAGAACAAACTGCACGTAAAACAGTCTAGCATTATCATGATAAATCAATAATAACCTCATAGGGAAAGTTATTTGTGCTTTCAACGTGAAATTCTGCTTTAAAAAGGCATCAGATAGCACTGGGGTTCTGAAATGAGGCAAAGTCACAGTTAAAAAAAACTTTTATTTATTTATTTATTTTAAAAATCAAATGTAAATTCATGTCCTAGTTACACTTAATGTTGTCACATTTTCCTGGTTAAAAAAACATTTCTGTACATTACATCCAAAAAAAAAAAAAAAAAATCTATTTTGTATCTTTACATTAAAAATGTAATTAATGTTCTATTTATTAAAACCAAGTAAAAATCTCATCCAGTTAGTGTTTTAAGCATTTTTACATTTATTCCAAAATAATAACTAAAAGGCAGTAATAATTTAAACAATATATTTTATTTGTGAACTGATGTTCTTTTTTTTGGATCATCTTTAATTTCACCAAGCTGATCGCTCACTAAAACCCCCACAGTTTCGAGTTTGATTTTGGCGTGACGTAAAGACATGATATTTAAGTGGCTGAGTTGTTTACTTTTTAATTAATCAGTCTTCCCATTAGCACCGTTAATTTGTTCATTCAGACCGATTCGCAAACACACATGAAAACAGGAGGCGGGATTTATTGTACAAACCAATCATATCCATTCATAACCAATTATGTCATAGTGCGATGGAGGCATTGCCTCGTCTAATGTGACTTTCCCCCATTCATTCTCAATTACTCCCCCCCCCCCATCCCCATCTTCAGAGACTCTATGAATAGCTTTCATCCGCAGCCTTTCAATACATCAATTCTTTTAGGATTTGTGTGCAACCACAGTGTAATGAATCATACACAATAATAAAGACATTATGCATGCATTCAGATTAATCACTAATGTAAATCTAATTATAAATGGAATGTGGCTGAATATAATAGATGTTAATCCACATCCCCAGCTTTAGCTGGGTCTGTTTGGGGGATTAGAAATGTGTTCAGTGTACCGTAACAGAATCTCTCCCTATAGACCGATGCATGAAAATTAAAAGATGTGCTTGTGCAAAATTCCTCCTCTGAAAGTCTAGCTGACTGTGAGCAGCATACAGTAAATCTTCTTGATGCGATTTTCAACAGGTTGCACATTTACTTGAAACCTATATATATTATGCATTATTAAAATATTTGCAATGCATTAATTATGTCTTGTAATGGACCTCATAATGCATTGAATGAATAATTATTATCAGGGCATGGCATTTAAAGGGGTGGTATAATGCCCTTTTTAGAAGGTGTAAAATAAGTCTCTGATGTCCCCAGAGTGTGTGTGTGAAGTTTTAGCTCAAAATACCCCACAGATATTTGTATATAGCATGTTAAAATTGTCACTTTTTGAGGGTGAGTTTAAATGCAAATGAGCTGCTGCTCCCGGCACAGGGGGCGGAGCTTCAAGAGCTCTTGTCCTTTTACCTCACACACACACACACTGACATTTTCTAAAAACTTTTAGCCTTTTATGTTCAAACCGGAGTCAGATAAAGATGGAGAGACTCGAGAAGAAGTGACAACATGTAGAAGCAACAGGACATTTCTGAATGGTTAGTTGGTGAATTTATGAAGCTGATGTGTAGTTATCTTCTAGTCATCGATTAGCATATTCTGTCATGATAATCTATAAATCGTGTTCAGGGGGCGGGGTTTATGTAAATTCTAGGGTTGGTGATGTCACTAACCCGGGAGGAATGTGGTGTAGTCTCTACCAGCCGTTTGTTGTAGTCCTTAAAAAGCGATTTCTTTAAAAGCAAATATCTCCCTTTGCTTTGAACTTTGAGCGTTGTGATTTTAAAAGTGAAATCATAATCAAGCATCCCTTTACCTTTTTTGCTCACCATCCACTGTGGCTAGTGGTTTTCCAAAGTTACGAACCACTTGACATTTTCATGCCGCTCTATGATTTTTTATAATGAATTATACATAAAGGCTTCAAGTAAAGTGCAACCACACATAATCAGCTGAGCATTATGGGAAAAAGCACTCTGGTCACATATAAATCAGATTGTTCGTCATTCTGTTCTTGGTTGAAAGCAGGACTCTTGGCTGAGACTGAAAGAACAGATGCTAAGATTTTTCTCATGCATACTTTTTCATTAAATCCTGTCTTTTTTTGAACTAGTACGTCAGGCTTGACTTCAGATCCTTAAAGCACGTTGGCTATTTCTCTCGTTCTTTTCTTCCTGTCTCAGTAAGAAACCCGCACGTGTAACAGTAAATACACAGATGGCCATTTTCCATTGGCATGAAAACAATAATCATACAGTCACAGTAACACAGCCCTGGCAGGTCGTGCGCATGTAAATTAGGAAGGTGGAAAAAATAGCATCCCAAGAAATGCCGCTTTATTAACAAGAGCTGGACTTTTCCACAGACTTCTTAAAGAATTCCTGTAGGCCCTTTTCCCCCTAAATTTCATTTCATTTTTTTTGTTCTACTGGATTTACATTTTTCTGAATTCCTTTTTGTTTTTTTGTTTTTTTTTCATTAACATTTTTCTGGATTGCATTTTAATGAATAAATTAAAATGTAGTCATTAAAAAGCATGTAAAATTAATTGAGATCATGAAACGTATACAATTTAACAACAATTTATTAAAAGTTGAACAAAAACAAAAATTTTAGGGCCCTGTGAAATCCATTTTATTTTTTCCCAAATTCTGTTTTAATTATTTAAAAAATGATGAATAATGTCTTAATTATTTTAATAATTAAAAGCAGGTCTATTTTTCTCTCTTCTGACCAAAGCTATCAATTTTTTTTCCTCTTTTTCAAAGAGTCATAGAAATGCTACTTATTATTATTATTTATTTTTTTCGTTTGCTATAATTTGGGTCAAATAGGAACATCATGCAATTAACAAATAGCTATATAAGAAAATGAAGGTTAATACAAAAAAAACAATTATAAAATGCATTCAGGTGAAATACACCAGTTAATTTTTTCTCTGCATAAAAATGTGTCTATTTACATTAAAAACAGTGCGGTCCAGTAAAGTGTGTTTAACAGTCATAGGAGTTTGACAAGGAAGGCATGATGGTTGTTTCAAAGTTATGTGCCTGAGTTAGATCATACTTCTGAAATACCCTTTTATAGATATACTTCCTTGCATGATAACAAAAGGCATCTCAATTTTGGAAAAGTTAGCAAGCTCAAAGTGTCCAGCGTAACAGGATTGATCCTGATAGTGATTGAGCAGAAGCATATTCAGTGTGCAACGCTCTCAGAACGGGGTAGAAAATAGCACCAGCTTGTCTAACACACACACACACACACACACACACACACAGAGAAAGCTGCTGGTTGTCACATGCAACGTCGATGACACCAGAAACGAATGCTGCCATGGCAACGGCGAGATACTCAGGAGAACCAACCCAATGAAATAAGCACGGCGAAAGTGCTGGTGGTCAGATGACCGCGTCAGACAGATGCCACAGTATTATTATTATTGATGGAGTCAATAAAAGGCGGAAAAGTAAACAGTGAATCTTTTGCAAAATGGTGCAAAATGGGTCACTTGATCAATTTACAACATTATTGATGGCGATACAGAGTTGAGCCGTGACAATAAATAATAAAATAATGCACATGTGGATGTAGTTACCTGTGGCTACGGTACACATTGAGGAGGAGGATGAGGAGAGCGAGGGAATAACAGGCCACATACGGGCCGCCGAAGAGCCGGGTCAGGCCTCGAGTCCTGTGCTCCCATCTGGCAACCTGAAACACACACACACACACACACACACACACACACACACACACACCTGCTTTAATGAGGTTCTGAGACACATTCTTTATTATCAGAGGGCAAATATAACATTTTTGACCATTGAATCGGAAACCACCACAAATCTAGTTGTCATCTATCGGTGAAAGAAACTTGTACAACTAATAAATGTCCCATTATAGTGAGAAAGACTAGAACCTTATATAATATTAAAAGAAAGCCCTATGATGCTATTCTAAAGACTCCTAATGTTGTTTTTGAGTCTCCTATAACAGGTTTACATGCATCCAAGGTCAATAAAACACTAATTTTCTCATAATACACATTGCAGCATCAGCTCTTTTCTCTCAGTGTCTGAAACGGTTCAATCAAGGATTCAGTCTCTCTAAACCCCCGCCTCTCTGAGAGCTGCTCTGCTGTGATTGGTCAGAAAGCAAACGCTCATTATCATATCTGAATCTCAGCTCTTGATCACAGTGATACGAACAGTAACGATGGCGTGGGTTTTACCGTATCAATCTCATCAAAGTGGATTTGCTTTGTCAGCAGAAACAGCGTCTTCTCGACACGAACAACACGAACCAAACTCTTCCAGTCTCAGATACACTACAGTGTTTGAGGGCGGAGCTAAGAGACGCTGTTCAGCCAATCAAGACCAGAGGCGGGCATTATGCAAATTAGTTACAAACCTGATTCAGCAGGAAGTGAGACTTGATTACTGACGACTCGTTTCAGGCGGTTCAGAATCACTTCTTTCTTTTAGGAGACAATAACTACATTTATCTTTGATGTTTGAAACTTTGCAGACATTTACAACCAGTTATATAACACTACATGAAAGGTTATATCCGAAAACAGCATAACAAGGGCAGAGTGTTACAATTAAAATTAAAACATTAACCCTATTTGATGTCTAAACTATTCTGTACCTATTAGATAATTAGCAGTTTCATTGCTTTGATATTTCAGTGAGTGAGACAAATCAGTCTTTAACCTCAAATAATTGCATCACAGTTTCGCTTACGGGATGCTTTTTTAACATTATTGAATGAGGTCACTTTTCATTACTATCCAGTCCAATTCAACCATTTTAAATATGAATATTTTTAAATTGCATTCGTATAAATAAAAGTTATTTATTGGCATTGATGGTAACATGAAGATTTAGATTAATAAAATGTTCTTCACACTTCAGAACTGTTCACACACACGCACGAACACACAATATAAAATCATGCAGTCACAATTAATGTTATAATATAGAAATATACTTATTTTTGATGCATATATGGTAGATTGCATGGCAACACCTGAAGTTAAATATAACCTTAGGTTATCTTGTTTAATTACTGCTAAATATATTTACAATTGTTTGCATATTTCATAAAGAATTGATGTCAAGAATATTCAGCAAGTCAGATCAAGTCTCTTCATCATATTCTTTTATGGATCTCTCTCACAATAATTGAAGCGACCTGTCCTCACACAACCTAAGTTTATGTTACTCTTCCAACATGCATAATGTACAAACAACAGCCCGTTTCCAGCTTTTGAAATCATTAATGCTTCTTCTCTTCCCTCGTCTCTTTCTTTCAGGAGCCTCTCCAAACACACGCTGAGGTTTTGTTTGTAATCGCTCTCATGACTGTATGGATATTCATAGTCCGTGCCTGTATTATGGGCTCTTATCTGAATTAGAGCTGCTGAAACTCATAATTCATGAGCAGAGAGTCTCTCTTCAGCGAGTCCCGGTTCAGCCCGGGTCACGGCACCAGCGATTACAGCTGATAAAATGATTAAGAGTTTCGTGCAGCGCCTAATGAACAACTTCTGAGGACGATGAGAAGCCAGATGGTGGTTATGCACTGAAACAGTTTTACTGGCAGATATAGTAACACACACTTGTTTTGCTTTGCAAATCCTGCGGGTCAATCCAGGTGACTGAGTCTGCTAATTGGGAAAAATAAAAGTTCTGAGTATTGCATGCTCTCGAAAAGCAACGCTAATGGAGAGACTCATATTTCACAAGATGGGAATAAATGAGAGCAGAACGTGGAATAAAACAGAAATTTTTCGAGGTGTTTTGCCAAATAAATGAAACCAACAGCTGTAAATCAGCTCAGAAACGTTACTTTCAGAAACAGAAAACCCACAGTTGCATGTTGTTTTTATCACTTAATTTAATCATTATTATAATTTAAGGAGTTTTACTTAATCCATGAATTAGATGTACATTTCGAACATAATTCAATCTGAATTCAAAGGCTGTTGTAACATCCTTGTTTAAAAATGTATATATACACATGCACACTACCAGTCAAAATGTCGAATAATTATGATTTTTTTAAAATGTTTTTGAAAGAAGTCTCTTCTGCTCACCAAGGCTGCTTTTATTTGATCAAAAATACAGTAAAACAGAAATATTATTACAATTTAAATAACTGTTTTCTATGTGAATGCACTGTAAAATGTAATTTATATATATATATATATATATATATACTGTATATATGAAGAGTTCAGATGCAAAAGCCTCTAAGTGCAGTCTGAAATTTTCTTCTAGAATGATCATTTTTATCAAGCTTGTATATTTAAGCTCAGTAATTTCACTTGCATGACAATTAATAGGTAATTTTCATTGCCATTTAAGTGAATTTACTGAACTTAAATATACAAGCTTCATAAAAATGATCATTCTAGAAGAAAATTTCAGACTGCACTTAGAGGCTTTTGCATCTGAACTCTTCATATACAGTATATATATTACCTGTCAAAAGCAAGGGAGGGTCATGTGACACTGAAGACTGAGTAATGATGCTGAAAATTATATCACTGGAATAAATTACATTTACATTACGTTTGACTATATATACTTCCTTTTTTGTAACATAACTATATAGTGTAATTTAGATACATTTACTTGACTGGGACTCAAACATCAAACTAAATTGCAACTATTATCCAAAACCTGGGCAAATGCTTTGGGAAACTATTGGAAACGCTGAGACTGGAAACTGGAACCAGGACATGATTACTCCATTCTGTCCTATAATGAAAGTGGAGATTTTGGCACACAGACGTTCCAGACACAGTTGCACAATTTGTTCGTTTCATAATCTCAATCAAGGGTTTTTCGAGTAACCAAGTGCACTACATCGAAATTATTTGATTACTGCTTCTGAAGAACTTATGGATCGCTAATAAGCTCGTTCAATGGACTGAACGTCCTCGTCCTGTATATGGAAATCAAAGCCAGTGGCAGATGATGATATTAATATGATGATAATGCATCATTAGGATTCAATTTTAAGCAGTTGGACCGAAATCCATCCAGTGGTGTGTGTGTGTGTTAGTAGAGTCCAGTCCTCATTACAAGTGTATTATGCACGCCGCCGCTCAAACAGAACAGAACAGAACATGCAGCGATGGCATGAATGACATCAGGACGCCACCATGATTATGAAAGTGTTGCTTTGGTCTGCAGAGGGACACTTTTGACCCAATAAACATGAACGTGCTGCTACAGATGTGTTTAGTAATTATAACAGCGAAATTTCAACCTTTCAGTTTTTAATCACTTTCAGTTTTCAGGCACAAAGACAAAGTTACACATATGAATAATTATAGAAACATTATGATATGGTAATTCTATTTTGTGCACATGCAGTATTGATGTACGGCCTAAGAAAAATGGACACCCTTTATTTAAATATTAAAAAACTTGAAACTTGGTGAAACGGATTGCTCTGAGACGCCCCTCAGAGGGGTTGAGAATCCCAGCGCCGCTACGTTTCCGGGTGGACACTGAGATAAGGACTCGCCTGAGACTAGAACTCGCTGGAGACCGTTGCGCCCCGAAGCACACGAGGTGATGGGGTTGGCAGAACGGCCCCTGACGGCACCGAAGGGCAGTGGGCACCGTATATAATGAGGTGTTATTCATCCCCCCCCCAGGAATTTCACCATTTATTTTCTCAGAATGAAATGCAGCCAAATATCAACCAGACAAGTAGAAACTGTAAGTCCGGCATCCGACCAGCGCGGAAGGTCTCTACGTGTTACTGTCTTTTCTCGTGGCAAAGTATTTTTTGATTAAATGCAATACATTTCCTCATATGTATTTTCTCGTTATTTCATCTGACTCCATAAATGAAAAGGTTTTAATGATATCTGTGGATCATTAAATGTGAGCGAATGTTTGACTATTCTTTTTAACTCTTTACTGAAAATAATGTTCAAATAATCAAATGTAACAATTTATTATGTCAGGTAAATGTATCATGCCAATTTCATAATCAGTTCAAGGATAACCAATACAATAACAATAAATGCTCTGGAATAAAGAGAAGAGATGCGAACACAACATTAAAATACATGATGCTAAGAGTTTCGGTCACTCTTAGCATCATGGGCCAACTTGAGTTACAAAAAGGCCAAGAGCCCTTTGCTGCATTTCATTATATAGACAGAACCTCTTTCACATGGAAACATGTGCTAACAATTGAAATTTGCATTCAGAGGTTACACCTTTTGGGTGTAGACCAACCCTCCTTGTGTGCCAGTATTTCTAAACTCTTAAAAACCTTACAAAATGGTCTAGGTGAAAGGCTGAATATAATGTGTGAATACAGACATCAACTCAGATGAGTATTTAAAGGTCCCGTATTATGCCCCTTTTCATAAGATGTAAAATAAGTCTCTGATGTCCCCAGAGTGTGTATGTGAAGTTTCAGCTCAAAATACCCAACAGATCATTTTTTACAGCATGTTTAAAATGTCATTTTTTGGGGCTCAGAAAAACGCGCTGTTTTAGTGTGTGCCCTTTAAATGCAAATGAGCTGCTGCTGGACGACCCAGGGGGCGGAGCTTCATGAGCTCGCGCTCAGTCTCTCAGGACAATTTCATCTCACAGAATGATGATAATATCAGAAACTCTCAGTAAAGGTGTTCATTTCGAGTCGGACAATAATGCCTACAGAGTCAGAGTGCTGTATAGAGATGAAACAGGTATAGTTTAGTAGTTTAATTACGGTTATAACGTATTTGTCATCTGCTTGTATGTATCCATTATTTATTAATAGCCTACAAGTCTGCTGTTTCGGACCAGGTCCGAATGATGATCAAACATATACTGATGAGTTTAATAAAGTTTATTGTACATCACACAAAAGATGAAGCGTCAGTTTTACTTCAGAAAATCACCGTAAGAGCTGAGTAAACACAGTAAGTTATAAGAAGTGCGCAAGTACATAAACGAATTTCGGTAGAGTTGAGGGAGCATTCCTGTGGGCGGAGGTTAGTCAAAAAACTGTTCTAGTGACGTCATTAAAGAAGGAAGTAGAGGGATGTAGTCCAAACGGGCCGTTCGATGTAGGCGACTTCTGTTAAATAAAATATCTCGCTTGGCATTGAACTTTGAGCTTTATAATTTTACAGATATTATTTATGCTCTAACAGCAACATTACACACTAACTAAAGTTTGAAACATGGGATCACGAAGAACAGGACCTTTAACATTTAATTTCATCACAATTAAATGCAGCCAGAAATCAATCCGATAGAGAACTTGGTCTGGATGAAAGGTTGAATATATTATTTTCATACGTAGCCTACTACTTTCAAAGCCAGACAAATATTTCATTTAATTTCTCAAAATTAAATTCATATTATAATCTCAAACACAAAAAAAGAACCATAAATAATAGTCTGCAAACACATAATTAGTTTGCACACAATCATAAGAGAAAGAGAGAAAGGGGAATTCCAGTCTGCTCAGTTCCCTGCGCATGTATATATTGCGGACACTTTGCCTCAGCAAACGCGCGATCCAGGCCAAATAATCTTTATTCTTTAATCTTTATTAATCTAACAGGAGCAGAACTAAAACTCTCGATAGTGCATATGTTTCACGTCCCCTTTTACTAGAGCTGACCGTGCATGCTCCACTCCCAGACAAACAACACATAAATCATGTGTGTCCCCACTCGTAATGAAGCGAGGGCAGAGAGGAACACACACGATCCAAAATGCTGTTTGCTCGCCATTATATTCCTGTCTAGATATATAATATGCATGTGGACAAACAACAATAAATAGACAGAGACAGTTTCGCACAGAGCGCTTGCTGAAGACACAGAAGTCCTGCCATGACGTCACCCCTATACGCCATTGGACTGATTACACAAGTGCTTCACGACGCAATCACGCAGAGCGTTCACCTCGACACAACGCGAGAACTGCCATATATACAGTACCATACAGATAATTTGTTATTGCATCATAATTTTTTGATAATTTTGTTGCAATAGCTTACAGACAGAACAGGGAGGCTTTATCTGAATTGTTGAACTAAATTTACAAAAAAGAGAGAAGTAAACAGTCATTAATAAAATAAGAACAAATTAACAAATTGCAAACCATAGCTCAAATAAATACAATAGAATAAAGAGATACATGAAATAAACATGGCTTTAAGATTTTCATGTGAGTCCAAGCGTATATTCAGGTATGAAATCCTGCAGAAATTATAATGTAAAGTAACACTGGATAGCCTTTATTGTAATAATTAAATACAGATTAATGCTTACAATTAAAGTAGGGATGGGAATCAATTAAAAAAAATTAATTGCACAATTTGCTGTAATTAATTGCAATTAATTGCATTTCCCCCAAGCTTGTAATCATCAATATTTAAACTTAGAATCACCTAATTAAATTAAACAACACAGGAAAAAAGGAACAGAAAATAGCCCTATATTAAAATAATATTAAACATCAATATATTATTCTTTTTCAGTAATCAATCAACATAATCAATTTAACAGATTTATTTTTATTTTTTATACTAATTATCAAAATAAAATATAGTCCTACAAAGCTATTATTACCAGAGCATGTGATCAGAGCAGGTCATTTTACCATTGTTGCCCAGCATGACTATACCAGCTCAGCAAACAGAAGTCTACTACTGCACTGAAAAAAATTTGGAGTAGGATTTACTTGAAAAAAGCTAGGCAACTTTTTTCACTCAGAAAATGCTAGTAAATTTACAAAGATTTGCCAAGTAAAAACCTAAACATATTCATCAGTAGCTTTAATTAGAAATCTTTAAGTTAAATTTACTTGGGAATATGGAATTAAGTAAACTTTACTTAACCTAGTTAAGTGAAAGTAACACAGAAAATAAGTAATTTTAACTAGTAAAAGGTTGATTAATATCGATTTAGTTGAAATTTCCTTTGCATTACATTTCACTCAAACAATAATATTGAATTATACCAGTCATTTATAGTATGTGCTTTACTTAGATTATCTAAGTAATTTATACTACAGCATGTCAGATGTTAAGCATCATGTGAATGCAAAGACCTCAATACTTGGTAGACAATACACAATGACGGTAACATTTGATGGATCGTTTTTGTGTTTGAATGTGTCATTTTGAGCAGAACATTTACTCGAAATGTCACAAAATGGCAAGTTACTAATCCTGACAACAAAAGCAATGATAAAACAGTGTAAATACAGCTGGAAACCAGTGAAAAATTAACCTCATTAATTATTCAAGGTCCAGTGCATGATGGGAACCCCAGTATCAGAAAAGCTGAGTAATTTTTACTTAATTTTATTGAGTTGATATTTACGCTTTCATTTCTACTCGCTTGAATTAAGTACTGATATGGAATTTACTTCGTTTTTTTAATTCTTGCCTGAACTAACTTTTTCATGTAAATTACATTGTTTTTTTTCAGTAGTATTTACTTCAAAAAATCATTTTTTACAGTGTGAGAAATTTCACGTTATTTGAGCGAACTTTGCTTTTCCAGTGCGTGATCGGAACATGATTGGAGCGTTTGGGCCGTTAACGACAGAGCAGAACACTGAGCAGTGAGCGCAGCGCGCCGACACACACACACACGTTATGCGCGGCGCACACATGGAGCGGAAAAGACCCGCTCATGAAAGCTGCACGAGAGTAAAACCTGATCGTGATCGCCGAACATGGGGCGGGACGGAATATTTCCGGCTTTTTCAATAGCAGCCGCAACAGGAAATCATTAAAACGAGGCACAAAAAAAAAGTGCTGCGACAATTGCGTTATTTTTTTTAGCGCGTTAAACATCTCAAATTAATCGCAAAGATTAACACGTTAATTCCCCCAGCCCTAAATTAAAGTCAAGAGCAGTGAGTGATTTTCTCTTTGTCTTTTGTTCTCTGATTAACATGACAGACATCCGCAGGTTTATTAGGCTGCTGTCACTTTAAGAGCGTACGCACGGATCCAATATACTGTTCCACAACTTGCGTTCTCTCGACTATTTACGTTCCAAAACTGACTATATTTACCCGAATACTCGGCAAGACGGACATTTTGACATCATTTTGTATGTATTTGACCGTTTAAACACGAGAAGACACAAAAAAGTTAATTTGGTACTCGACAGCTGTTTGAGAGATCACTTACATATTGATATTTTTGACAACACTAAAACCAAGATGGAAAATTGACATGTAATTCAATTACATAAATCTTAAATTTAGGCCTAAATATGTGGGTTGTAATGGAGCATAGCTTATTCCTCTTACCACAAGAACTCAAAAGACGATGGCGAGTTTAACACACGTCGCCTGGGATGGATGGGAAAAGATCTCAATCAGTATAAACGCACAATCTGAAAGGTGAAACGGCATAAACAGTGGCGTTTTGACACTCTCTTGAACTCAATCTTCTAGTGACGCACGCAACATCTAGCCTGCAGTCTGTAATTACACTGAAAATATCCGTAATTAAAGTCTCGTTACGAGACCATGCTTACGATGACTCATAGCTACATTTTCCAGTCTCAAACCAACAAAGATTCACAAGGCTATTAGGCACTTTGTTAATTAAATCGTTCTGCGGCTTCGGAGAATGACAAGCCCCCCACGCAAAACACAAATATATGAACTAAACCACTTAGGATCCAATTAAGATTTACTAAAAACGGAAATTGAATACCAACAGTGCACGTCAAGTAGCTGACAAAATGCTTTAGCGTCCATATGTGCAATAAAGACAACATAATTCCAGACAACATGCGTCTTTGTTATATAAGACAATCTGCTGATGCAATGACAAAACTTTTACTTTACTGTCTGTCTGTCTTTTAGAAGAAAGCATGCATTACAGAAGAACGGCTGGCAAACTCTTGTGGTGAGATCATTCGGCTTACAGAATGTCAAGGGACAAACTGGTATTATTAAAACTGATTGAAGCGAGTAAAATGGGTCTGTGAGGGGTTTCTGTCTGTATTACATCTGTGAAAAGTGTTAGTCGGAGCTTTTCTCAAGGGTCTGTATCTGTGGCAATCTGACATCAAGGTAAAGTATGAACTTGATGATCCGTGCATTGGCATCATGATTTCATCAAATGTCAATGTAACCTGGGGTTTCGCTCATACTCAGAAGAACAGATCACCACTGGAACAAAACATGCATTTATGGGAGATTTCTGCAGCAAAACTTCAGTCTCTCTCTTCCTATAATGCTCTGGTCATCTTTCATCATGAATATAAAAGAGATGTCTAAGAGAAAGCATTAAGAGAGATGCACACGAACACAAACCAGGACTGGACTTTCTTTGGAAACATGCTAATGTATTTGGATAATTGTGGACACTTCAGTCACACTTTGAAATGTATGAATGTCATTGCATTAGATACAAAATAGCACATACTTTTTCTTTTTTTTAAAATCTTGAAATAAAATAAACATTAACTGAAATAAAACTTAAACTTATTTTATTTCAGCTAGTCACCAAAGCAACATTTCTCATTTTTATTATAAATGTAATAAAATAACTAAAACTTACTATATAGACATATTATAAAAATCTAAAAATTCTAATAAAATTTGATTTTAAAAATAAAATAAAATTTTAAAAATATATAATATCTCAAAGATAATAAAATAACACTGCTACAAATGTTTGTTTTTTCAGAACTAATTTCAACATTTAAAAAAACGTTAAAAAAACTTCCTTATGTGAAACATTTTACTTAAAAATGTGAATCTTAATGACTGAGTAAATAAATAAATAAATGACTGAAAAAATAAAATTGCCTGACTGAATAAATAAATTAATACATTAGAATATAAATTACTGAATAAATAGATTAGACTTGCCTTGATTTATTATTTGATATTTATTAATTAATGGATTATTGGATTTGATTGTATATAATGCAAATATATTCATACATATATTTTTAAGTGTATATTCATACATTTGCCACTTTCTTTCTTTTGTGAACCGTTCCTCACCCATCCATCCATCCACCATTTGTCCATTTCTCCTCCATGCTTCTCTCATCCCCTTCTCTCTGCTCCAGATCAGATTCTAAAGGCAGGAGTGTGTGGTCTGCATCTCCTCATCTCCAGAGCTCGATAAAAACCCTTATGTAACGTAATCCTGCTGTCTAATTGGGCACACAGCTTCTCCATCCATCTTCCCTGTTGCTCTTTCCATCAAAGAAGCCTTTCGCATTCGGTTTACAACATTCCTGTAAAGCGAACACAGGAAACACTTCAAAATACTGCATTAATATCACACTGAGAGCGCCGTTTGATGTAACACACATCAGCGAAAGCACACTGGATGCTTCAACACATGTGATTCAAGTGCTTTACACGACTCTACGTTATGTAATATGCAAAACGAGGTAAAAAACACGAGAATGCATGAAATATTAGAACCACATCAGTTATTGATCAATAGTTAACCATATTGATTCAATTTTTTTTTTTTTATAGTACAGAACCAATTATCGGTGTTCATCCATTACGTGATGTAAGAAATAATTGTATTATTATGCATCCCTTCTAAACGCATATGTGATCAGAAATTATTATTAGATACAACTAGAAGCATACAGTGAGGAAAATAAGTATTTGAACACCCTGATATTTTGCATGTTCTCCCACTTAGAAATCATGGAGGGGTCTGAAATTGTCATCGTAGGTGCATGTCCACTGTGAGAGACATAATCTAAAAAAAAATATCCAGAAATCACAATGTATGATTTTTTAACTATTTATTTGTATGATACAGCTGCAAATAAGTATTTGAACACCTGAGAAAATCAATGTTAATATTTGGTACAGTAGCCTTTGTTTGCAATTACAGAGGTCAAACGTTTCCTGTAGTTTTTCACCAGGTTTGCACACACTGCAGGAGGGATTTTGGCCCACTCCTCCACACAGATCTTCTCTAGATCAGTCAGGTTTCTGGGCTGTCGCTGAGAAACACGGAGTTTGAGCTCCCTCCAAAGATTCTCTATTGGGTTTAGGTCTGGAGACTGGCTAGGCCACGCCAGAACCTTGATATGCTTCTTACAGAGCCACTCCTTGGTTATCCTGGCTGTGTGCTTCGGGTCATTGTCATGTTGGAAGACCCAGCCTCGACCCATCTTCAATGCTCTAACTGAGGGAAGGAGGTTGTTCCCCAAAATCTCGCAATACATGGCCCCGGTCATCCTCTCCTTAATACAGTGCAGTCGCCCTGTCCCATGTGCAGAAAAACACCCCCAAAGCATGATGCTACCACCCCCATGCTTCACAGTAGGGATGGTGTTCTTGGGATGGTACTCATCATTCTTCTTCCTCCAAACACGTTTAGTGGAATTATGACCAAAAAGTTCTATTTTGGTCTCATCTGACCACATGACTTTCTCCCATGACTCCTCTGGATCATCCAAATGGTCATTGGCAAACTTAAGACGGGCCTTGACATGTGCTGGTTTAAGCAGGGGAACCTTCCGTGCCATGCATGATTTCAAACCATGACGTCTTAGTGTATTACCAACAGTAACCTTGGAAACGGTGGTCCCAGCTCTTTTCAGGTCACTGACCAGCTCCTCCCGTGTAGTTCTGGGCTGATTTCTCACCTTTCTTAGGATCATTGAGACCCCACGAGGTGAGATCTTGCATGGAGCCCCAGTCCGAGGGAGATTGACAGTCATGTTTAGCTTCTTCCATTTTCTAATGATTGCTCCAACAGTGGACCTTTTTTCACCAAGCTGCTTGGCAATTTCCCCGTAGCCCTTTCCAGCCTTGTGGAGGTGTACAATTTTGTCTCTAGTGTCTTTGGACAGCTCTTTGGTCTTGGCCATGTTAGTAGTTGGATTCTTACTGATTGTATGGGGTGGACAGGTGTCTTTATGCAGCTAACGACCTCAAACAGGTGCATCTAATTTAGGATAATAAATGGAGTGGAGGTGGACATTTTAAAGGCAGACTAACAGGTCTTTGAGGGTCAGAATTCTAGCTGATAGACAGGTGTTCAAATACGTATTTGCAGCTGTATCATACAAATAAATAGTTAAAAAATCATATATTATGATTTCTGGATTTTTTTTTTAGATTATGTCTCTCACAGTGGACATGCACCTACGATGACAATTTCAGACCCCTCCATGATTTCCAAGTGGGAGAACTTGCAAAATAGCAGGGTGTTCAAATACTTATTTTCCTCACTGTAAATAAAACACGCATACTTGTTCAGTCAATACATTTTCATTATTTAAACGTAATGACACTAAGGTCTCATAGGTCAATGCATTAACTATTTGAGCAATAGATTTGTTACAGAATTATTAATCTTTGTCAATGTTATGAAATTCAGCTGTGCAGTGTTAGTTCATGTTAGCTCAGGTGCATTACATAAGATGCAATGTTAAAATTAACTTTAACTAAGATTAATAAATGCTATAAAAGTATTTTTTTTTTCATAGTTTATGCTAACTAATGTAGTTGACTAACAAATGTAACCAATGTAATATATGATAATTTTTTTAAAGGGGTGGTTGATTATGATTTGACTTTTCTAACTTTAGTTAGTGTGTAATGTTGCTGTTTGAGCATAAACAACAGCTGCAAAGTTACAACGCTCAAAGTTCAAAGCAAAGGGAGATATTTGCTTTTAAAGAAATTGCTTTTTAAGGACTACAACAAACGGCTGGTAGAGACTACACCACACTCCTCCCGGGTTAGTGACATCACCAACCCTAGAATTTACATAAACCCCGCCCCCGGAACACGATTTATAGATTATCACGACAGAATATGCTAATCAATGACTAGAAGATAACTACACATCAGCTTCATAAATTCATCAACTAACCATTCAGAAATGTCCTGTTGCTTCTACATGTTTCACTTCTTCTTGAGTCTCTCCATCATTGTCTGACTCCGGTTTGAACATAAAAGGCTGAAAGCTTTTGAAATTTTCAGTGCATGTGTGCGTGAGGTAAAAGGACACAAGCTCTTGAAGCTCCGCCCCTGTGCCGGGAGCAGCAGCTCATTTACATTTAAAGGGACAGACACAAAACGGTGCGTTTTTGCTCACCCTCAAAAAGTGACAATTTTAACATGCTATATAAAAATATCTGTGGGGTATTTTGAGCTAAAACTTCACACACACACTCTGGGGACATCAGAGACACTCTTTACATCTTGTGAAAAGGGCATTATACCACCCCTTTAAAAACTTAGGGTTATACCTTGTAATTTACTTTCTTTTTAAAAACAAATCTGAACGTGAGCATGTTATAAAATATTACATATACTTTATGTAAAACGCATATACTGTAGACAACAGATGAAAAATTACAAGAAAAAAACTACCCACATTATAATATAAAGACATTCATCCAGTATCAGATGAATGATCACGTCCAGAGAAACTTGCTGGTGCACTTTCTGACTCACATGCATTTTAGGGTTAAAAAAAGTGCATGATTTGTCCTTGAGTTGAATGATAATGGTGCAAATTAAGCATTATGTCATACTTTAGATCAAAATTGCTGATAAATGTTGCATGTGATGCATAAGAACACAAGCAGAATGGCCAAACACACACACACACACACACACACACACACAGTAAATCACACTGCCAAGGCTTTTTAGGTCAACAAGAACAAAGACAAAGGCTTTATCACACATACTAGAATAACTTTATGATATGAGCGATTTCACTGGAGGCAAATGTGCTTAATATTATAATATTATAAAAATTTCAACAAGTTAAATTTGTCTCCTGCAGAATGTATAAACCAACTTAGGAAGAGACTGATAACACTTTACAATAAGGTGTGTTAACATTAGTAAATGCATGGATTAATACTAAACTACTTACTATTAAATGCAATAAAATATTATTGTTAGTTCATGATAACTAATGCATTAACGATAACCATGCATAAATGCATGTCAACAAACCTTATTGTATAGTGTAACAAGTGGAATGAAGTTACCATGCAGAGATCTTTTGTTTAATACTGTATTTTACGTCAATACAACAACAAAACTCCTCAACATCATCATGTGAATCTGTGGATTCTTCTTGACCATCTAAAGTCCTCAAGGCTTTTTCTACTGTGTCCGTGCGCATAAACAGCTGACGACGTGTCACACACACAGCATGTGATGGGGTTAATACACACTTTTGCCAGAGAGATTTCAGTCGGTGTTTTCCTCTAATGAGTTGACAGACAGGAAGACTCCAGAGGGCCTACTTTAAAATCTTGTTATCATTTATCATTTTGAAGATCAAGAACACATGGCTGAATAGAAGAGCAGATGCGTTCGGTGGATGGAGAGACGAACGTGTGATAGTCAAGTCCCCTTCATTTATACAGCGCTTTTAACATTATAGATTGTTTCAAAGCAGCTTTACAGTGATAATAGGAAATTACAGTAATGGAGATTGTTTTGGCTTTACAGCAGCTCTAGAATAAAGTTATTGTCCAGATAAAGTTAAGTTTTGATTGATTCACTTCCGTTGCAACGATCATTAGTTATTAACTTGGGGGCCGCTTACGCGACACCATTTTAACAGAAAATAGAAATCTTTTAATGCGCTCTGGCCGTTCATTTGCACGACAACAGTGTTTGGAGAACGCAAACTTTGAAATAAGTTCCTAGATGCGAGTTTTGAAAAACGTTATCATCTCCGTGTACACTTCAAAAACGTGAATCTGCGAAAACGTTGACGGCGTGCACATGCATATTACTATTAGTCTATAGATAGAACTAATAATAGAGTTCGTAATAGAACTGCATTTGCGCTGCGCCATGGCGGATTCGCTATTTACATGGAGGAATTAGCAAGCGAAAAAACTGAACGCGTCTCCAGAGAGCAAACGGACCAGCTCGTGCGTGAGGGAAAGCTGTGTGTGTGTGTGTGTGTGTGTGCGTGAGAGAGAAAGGTTAAAGCGCAAGCAGACCATCTACGGGACAAGCTGGATTCCACCATATCTTTATGTACACAATAATAATATTTTATATTGTAATCCTTTTATTTTTAATGTTTGGCTAGTTTGTGTGCTGCTGGGCATCCCTGTGTGTGTAATAAGCAGAGTGTGTGTGTGTAATAAGCAGAGTGTGAGGGCGTTGTGGACCCGCCTATAGGCTCATATTACTAACGCGCTCTTTAAATAACAACAAAAATATTGCGGTCTATTTCAGTTCCTCAAAATAGCAACAGTCCATCAATGCACCTGAACACACACCTCGTTTTCAGACCAGCAGCACATGGGCGCACAAATGGGCGCAAATGCATTTGCTATTTAAACAACGTGGCGCAGGACATGAAAACGAAAACTGCGTCGGGCAGAAACTAGCAAAAAACACTTGCGTCGCGCTCGGCGTAGCATTGCACCGGGTGTATGATAGGGCCCCAGTCTTTTTCACCGCAACTTCACCGTTTAGACAGAGGGTATGAACGATTGTTTTCCATATCCATTTTCTTGAAAAGGGGCTTAACTTGTCAAACAGTGGCAGATTTTTCTGGACCTTGGTAATTAACTATTCAACAATGTCGTCTGCCATTTTAAAAGCGTGAGCCCATTAAATTTGAGTGGATTCTGATTGGCTGTCAGTGCTTTATCGTTGGACAGCTGGAAAAAAATCGTTGTAAAAGTGACCCCAATGATAGCGTTCCTTATATCTTTATTGTTATAGTTGTAGTGTGAACTCTGATATTCTTTACTGATTCTTAGAAATGATTTTTAGAAACTATACCTTAATCGTTATTTTTATAGCTATCGTCCTTGGTGTGAAAGGGCCTTTAGTCACAACTTCTAGCAACTGGAGTGCCTCAGGGCTCGGTGCTGGGACCGATTCTCTTCTCCATCTACATGACATAACTAAGATCTGTCATTCAGACACATGGCTTTTCCTATCACTGCTACGCTGATGACACTCAACTCTACCTCTCATTTCAGCCGGATGATCCGACAGTCGCTGCTGGATGAAGGACCACCACATTCAACTCAACCTTGCCGAGACAGAACTGCTTGTGGTTTCGGCCAACGCAACACTTCATCACAACTTCTCCATTCAGCTTGGCTCATCAATCCATAACTCCTTCCAGGACAGCCAGGAGCCTTGGAGATGTGATTGATGATCAGTCAAACTCTACAGACCACATTGCTAGAATTGCCCGGGCCTGCAGATTTGCCTTATACAACATTAGGAACATCAGGCATTTCCTATCAGATCATGCTAAACAACTCCTTGTTTAAGCTCTTGTTCTCTCCAGGCTGGACTATTGTAATGCTCTTTTGGCAGGCCTTCCATGTACTGTCAAACCTCTGCAACTGATCCAGAATGAGCCAAAGATCACGTATGTCACACCTCTCTTTATAAGTTTTAGGGCAGCCCCCCAAAAGTCGACTAACCGTTAGTCGACTAGAAGAGGCTTGGTCGACCAAAATTTTATTAGCCGGTTAGTCTCAGAAAAAATGTTCGACGGTCACTTACGTAAACCTTGTAAACCTTTAATGCAAACTGTAAAGGTTCTACTTTTATTTCTGTAAACTCACAATAACAACAAAATAATGTGCTTTTGTAAAATGATGAAAACAATCAGGATGCGTTTTCTGCCGCCCCGGTCTCAGTGAACCGAAACTCAGTGAACCGAAAACAGACATGAGGAATATGTCTATAGAAAGCTGGAAATGTCTACGTTTAAATGAACCAATTCAAATACAAAATATATATTCTTAGATTATGTAATTCATATGAAATGTGCATATAGGCGCGTCCACTACTGCGAGTCAGCCTTGTCGATGTCATCACTGCAGCCGAAAACACAGAAAACATTATCAATAAATTATTAAAATGTTAATGACACTAATATAAAAATATAAAATGACAGTCTCCCATTCATAATCATTACGTTTTCCGGTGCGCTGTGGCAAGCATTATGCATGCGTTTGAGCGCTGATGTATTATATAGGGAATTAACAACAACAACAACAACAATTTTATTTGTATAGCACATTTAAAAACAACTGGCGTTGACCAAAGTGCTTAACAAGGCCAATAAGGGTAGACAATACAAGCACAAAACCAGCAAAGATACACATCAAAGAGAAAAAGTCGGACACATCAGGGTATATTAAAAGCTAGTGAAAAGAGATGCGTTTTCAGAGAAGATTTAAAAAGTGTCAGAGTTTGGGCAGATCTGATATTGTGGGGTAGGCTATTCCATAGCTTGGGTCCATAAGCTGGGACCTGATTTTTAATCTGGTCCTGGGGACAGAAAGTAAGTTCGAGTCCCCCGATCTTAGTGATCTTGACTTAATTTCTGGATGAAGCAATTCAGATAGGTACTGGGGAGCTAAGTTCTGTATAGTTCTGTATAAATTAAAGGCTCATTATTATGATTTATGGCTTATTAATTAGTCGACTAATTGCTCTAAATGAACGACGACTACTAGCCGACTAGAAAAATATTTAGTAAAAGGCAGCCCTAATAAATTTACATTGGTTTTCAAAAGTAGTGATTCTGGATATATATATATATATATATATATTAAACATTTTCCACAAATGTCTGGAAATTGCGACCACATATTCATAAAACTATAAGATCATTGATATGAGCGTCACACATCATCGGCCAGCTGTTCCTGGAATCACTGTAAGCCAGAAATGTTTCATTTATTCACATATTCAGAGCCAAGCTCTCATTTCTTCTTCTGTGAGGCAATCAGTGGCGGCTCTTCATCAACATTCAGGTATTTGAGGTCAGCACTGATATCATCACTTTTCTTGTTCTTTTTTTGGAGTAAGCTAGTCAAATGTTTTATTGACTCTTTAAAGACTGCATGAAATGGCTTGATGAGCACATGTGTGGATGTAAGTCCTATTAAAAAATAGACATTGGTAAATGACACATATCAGACGCCTCTGCAATTTTGTTCTGTGCTGATGGCCTCAAATAAATTAGAGAGCTTTGATGTTCAAGTGTTTGATTTTGGGGGAAAAGATCTAACTGTGATTTTTCTGTTAAAAATTAAAAACTTAAATGCGCTTTAAAATGCGATTAAAAAACATTCCAGGTTTGCTCTGCTTGTTCGTAGGAATGCACAAGTTGGCCAGAATTTCAAAATATATATATAAAATATCAAAATGGCTATAAAATATTATGATATTATTATGTTATTATTATTGTTTATTATAATAAAAAATAAAAAATAAAAAATAATAAATATAAAAAAATATTTATATAGTAAATATAATAATAATTATATTATTACTTCTGACAATTATTAATATTGCAATATTTAACTAAAATAAAATATAATAATAATAATAATTTTAACTGTAAAAGTACAATACTAATATTTCTTAATTTTATTATTAATATAATTAAATAATAATAAATATAATTACTAAATAAAAACAAAAAGAATAATTACTATTATACTGAAAAATAAAAAAGTATTTAAGAAAAGTAATATAATATTAATTAAAAAGAATTATATAACAACTGTAAAATTCCAAAAGTAATATTTATGGCTGTCTTAATTTCTTCATTTTCAAATGTTAAATCATCAAACTTTTATTTTGGTGTTTGTCATTAGAAGATGGATGGCATGTGTTGCACGTTTACAAACTGACATTAAAGCGACTCGCAGCATTTACTGTAAAAAAATAATTTTTGCTTTAACTTAAAAAAGTAAGTTACCTGGTTGCCTTAAAATGTTGAGTTCATTGAAATTAAAAATTTGAGTTAATACAAAGAAGGAGATTGGTTTAATCAACAGAATCTAAAAATATTACGTTATCTGAACCACATTAATTATCTAAGTTGATTTGACAAAAGAAAGTTGTGATAACAAATCATGAACATCATGAGCTGCTCACATGTAAACGAACAAAAGTTTCACTCTGAAACACACAATGCATATATTTATTTCAATCACAGCCTTTGGGATGATAATCACACTAAGCCATTTTATAAAGAAATTAAATGAAGAATTAATCGATTTTAAAATAAAAATCCACATTCTAATGCAAAAAGGTGCATTTGAATGTTAGGTGTGTGTGTCATGCGGCCTTTTCAGATTAAATGCAGCCCTAATAAGGACCCTTAGAAATCCACTTATAATTGTATACAGTACAGTACAAATTATATATTCTTTTTGAAATCCCTTTCACTTAAATTGATCCCAGCATGAGATTTTCCAAGCGTCTCTTCCATGACGCAGTTTCATGCCCACGTTAGGCTGATTCAGGCTGAGGTTTGGTAGAAAATGCATCCAGAAATGGCAACCTCTTCGCATCTACTGAGATGACGGCATCCAAGAAATCAATTATGCCTCTATCAGTCAAATAAAGAGGAGTAAAGTGCCAATTAAAACTTCATGCCGCTGGCTGGCCATGATTTCTACCATAGAGAAGAGAATAAAATGGAAAATATGAAGTTAAATATAGACGCCATAGAAGTAAAATCTGACTCACTTACTGAAATGCAAATATATATACAGTATATATAAAGTTTAAGTTGATTTTTAATGTTTTTAAAAGAATTCTCTTTTGCTCACCAAGGCTGCATTTATTTGAAAATACAAAAAATAATAATAATAATATTGTGAAATATTATTACAATTTAAAATAACTGTTTTCTATTTTAATATATTTTAAAGTGTAATTTATTCCTGTGATCAAAGCTGAATTTTCAGCATCATTACTCCAGTCTTCAGTGTCACATGATCCTTCAGAAATCATTCTAATAAGAAATGTTTATTATTATTATCAATGTTGAAATCAGTTATGTAAAAAAAAAGAAGAAAGAAATTCAGGATTCTTTGATGAATAAAAAGTTCAAAAGAACAGCATTTATCAGAAATAGAAAGATTTTGTAACATTAAACACTACCGTTCAAAAGTTTGGAGTCAATACGTTTATTAAGCAAGGATGCATTAAATTGATCAAAAGTTACAGTCAAGACATTTATAATGTTACAAAATAACTTTCTACTCATCAAAGAATCCTGAAAAAAAGGGGTAGATAACTGTTCAACACTGATAATAATAAATGTTTCTTGAGTATCAAATCATCATATTAGAATGATTTCTGAAGGATCATGTGACACTGAAGACTGGAGTAATGATGCTGAAAATTCAGCTTTGATCACAGGAATAAATTACACTTTACTATATATTCACATAGAAAACAGTTATTTTAAATTAAAATAATATTTCACAATATTACTGTTTTTTCTGTATTTTTAATCAAACAAATGCAGCCGTAGTGAGCAGAAGAGACTTTTTTTTTTTACATTAATTACTAGTAATTACAATAATTACTTTTCACTGGTAGTGTATAATTTATAATGTAGGCTATTTTTTAAATATTTATAATATATTTTTACATTTTTCAAACATATAATTTTTTTCATCAAACATAAAATTTTAATTATAAATTCATATATATATATATATATTCACATAGAAAACAGTTATTTTAAATTGTAATACAATATTACTGTGTTTTTTTTTTGTACGTTTAATCAAATAAATGCAGCCTTGGTGAAAATAAGACACTTCTTTTAAAAAACCTTAAAAATCTTACCAATCCCAAATTTTGAACTTTTGAATATGTACAGTACAGTACAGTACATAATATATATATATATATATATATATATATATATATATATATATATATATATATTATACTGTACTGTATATATTCAAAATTATATATATGAATAAATGAATAAATAATCAACAAAATAAACAATAAAATAAAATACAAACAATTGCAATAAATGAATTTCAGAACACAATCTGAGATCTCTGTGTTTCTGGTACAGCCAGACGTCCTTTCCTAAAGACTCATTATTTCTCAAACGAGATCGAGTCCCGACTGATGGTGTCGGAGGAAGGAAAGAGGGATGATAAACGGATGTGGAAGTCCTGCAGTTCTGTGGCCCACACGAGTCTCACACACACACGGCGAGGGTTTGGAGACAGTGGAGCCGCCGAGACGTGAGAAACGAGCCAGACTGTATCAGGACGCTACTATTACAGGCACACGTCGTATTATTAGCACACTTCCACACCAGAGCTTTAGCTGCACACACACACGCTTGACGTCACCGTTTCTCGGCTGTGTGAAAGCGTCTGCTTGAGAAGATGCTGTGATACATGTTTAATGATTTAAAGGTTTAATTCATGTCACTTGCATAAGTTTAATACTCTCATACGCTTTTAGAAGCCAATAATACAATACAATATAATAAAATGTACCATTAAAGTCTTTGTAAACAAATATTGCACAGGGACTGAAACATATGTATACTTGAAACTTTTTGGTTTATTATTTTTAGTCCACATCCCATTACCATTGCTGTGTATTTGATAAGATTTATTTAAAAAAATATTGAATCAACATTTTTACATTTTCTTTATAAAGAAATTTCTGAATCATACAATGAAAGATACAATAAAAGTTTTTTTAAACAAATATTGTTAAATATTAAAATATTTTTCTTTTTGGTTTAATATTTCTAGTCCACTTCCCAATAACACTGCTGTATTTTATAAAATGTATTTTTAATATTTTTATTTAATATATATATATATTTAAAAAAAAAATCATCAAATGTTACATTTTCTTTAAAAAGAAATTTGGGAATCATAGAATAAAATGTAAAAAAAAAAAAAAGCTTTGTAAACAAATATTGCATATAAATACGCTCACCTAAAGGATTATTAGGAACACCTGTTCAATTTCTCATTAATGCAATTATCTAATCAAACAATCACACGGCAGTTGCTTCAATGCATTTAGGGGTGTGGTCCTGGTCAAGACAATCTCCTGAACTCCAAACTGAATGTCAGAATGGGAAAGAAAGATGATTTAAGCAATTTTGAGCGTGGCATGGTTGTTGGTGCCAGACGGGCCGGTCTGAGTATTTCACAATCTGCTCAGTTACTGGGATTTTCACGCACAACCATTTCTAGGGTTTACAAAGAATGGTGTGAAAAGGGAAAAACATCCAGTATGCGGCAGTCCTGTGGGCGAAAATGCCTTGTTGATGCTAGAGGTCAGAGGAGAATGGGCCGACTGATTCAAGCTGATAGAAGAGCAACTTTGACTGAAATAACCACTCGTTACAACCGAGGTATGCAGCAAAGCATTTGTGAAGCCACAACATGCACAACCTTGAGGCGGATGGGCTACAACAGCAGAAGACCCCACCGAGTACCACTCATCTCCACTACAAATAGGAAAAAGAGGCTACAATTTGCACGAGTTCACCAAAATTGGACAGTTGAAGACTGGAAAAATGTTGCCTGGTCTGATGAGTCTCGATTTCTGTTGAGACATTCAGATGGTAGAGTCAGAATTTGGCGTAAACAGAATGAGAACATGGATCCATCATGCCTTGTTACCACTGTGCAGGCTGGTGGTGGTGGTGTAATGGTGTGGGGGATGTTTTCTTGGCACACTTTAGGCCCCTTAGTGCCAATTGGGCATCGTTTAAATGCCACGGCCTACCTGAGCATTGTTTCTGACCATGTCCATCCCTTTATGACCACCATGTACCCCTCCTCTGATGGCTACTTCCAGCAGGATAATGCACCATGTCACAAAGCTTGAATCATTTCAAATTGGTTTCTTGAACATGACGATGAGTTCACTGTACTAAAATGGCCCCCACAGTCACCAGATCTCAACCCAATAGAGCATCTTTGGGATGTGGTGGAACGGGAGCTTCGTGCCCTGGATGTGCATCCCACAAATCTCCATCAACTGCAAGATGCTATCCTATCAATATGGGCCAACATTTCTAAAGAATGCTTTCAGCACCTTGTTGAATCAATGCCACGTAGAATTAAGGCAGTTCTGAAGGCGAAAGGGGGTCAAACATAGTATTAGTATGGTGTTCCTAATAATCCTTTAGGTGAGTGTATAATATTATCACATAAATATTTAAAAATTTTTTTTACTATTTTTAGTCCACTTCCCAATAACAATGCTGTTGGATTATTTTATACAATGTATTCTTTATTTTACAAATATTCTTTATTTTATTTTTATCAAATTTTGGAACATTTTGGAACATTAAAATGTATAATAAAAGTCTTTGTAAACAAATATTGCACAGGGGTAGAATTCCATGAACATTTTTAAATATTAAAATATATTAATCCCATTAACCACAAAGCTGGTCAGTGTAACCCCGCACACACACTCATTTTCCATATGTTTTAATAGTTTATTGCGTTAACTTGTTTGGGGCCCGCCACCCAAACGATGGTTTTCAAAGCTAACACACACGGACTAAGAGCCACAAAACATTTAGAAATGCACAATGATCCCAAATAATCATAATTAGATTATGCAATGATCACAATGTGCCCTGTTTCTGCATATGCCAGCATGAGGAACAGAACAACTGCTAATCTCAGGATCTGTGTGGAACTGAAAGGTCACGGTGAAGGAGAGGACATCTCGATCCCCTTCACACACTCTTTCTACTCCAGCGGGAGAACACAGGGACACAGTGTGTTCCCGCTCGGAGGGAAAATGAACCTGAATGTCCATGTTTTTCCACACCTCGCACCTTCAGTTCCCTCAGCGCTAACGAAGTCTGGCATACGATTCCTCACGTCGTGCAGATCCATAAACTAAAGTTATGCATCGAATATTTTTAGGAATTTTAAATATGAAATATGATCATTTTATAATTACAGGTGTAATTTTACATGGTCTGATTTAATTTGTTTAACATTTAAACTACCAGTCAAAGGGAACATTTCTTATTATTATTATATGTTTTTGCTGATTCATATTTTTGTAGAAACCGTCGATATGCGCTACCATTCAAAAGTTTGGTGTAGTATGATTTTTTTTTAAAGAAATTAGTACATTTATTCAGCAAAGATGCATGAAATAGATCAAAAGTGACATTTATAATGTTCCAAAAGATTCAATAAATAAATGCTGTTCTTTTGAACTTTCTATTCATCAAAGAATCCTGAAAAATAAAATGCATCACAGTTTCCACAGTGTTTTCAACACTGATAATAATCATAAATGTTTCTTGAGCATCAAATCATCATATTAGAGTGATTTCTGAAGGATCATGTGACACTGAAGACTGGAGTAATGATGCTGAAAATTCAGCTTTGATCACAGGATATAAATTACAGTTTAACATATATTCACATAGAAAACTTATACAAGCTTTTATACATTATTTCACAATATCACTGTTTTTACTGTGTTTTTAATCAAACAAATGCAGCCATAGTGAGCAGAAGAGACTTTTTTTTTTTTTTTACATTAACTTAATTACTCCAAACTTTTCACTGGTAGTGTATAATTTAGAATGTATTTTTAAATATTTAAAAATATTTTAGATTTTAGATTTTTTTCATCAAACATAAAATGTTCATTTTAAAGAAATTTTGGAACAATAGTTGTTAGAACAATATACAGTTATTCAAATTATGGCTGACATAAAAGAGGTTTGCAATTTTTTTTTTTTTTGCTGAAAATTACAATTTTGCACAAAGTTTGCAAAGCATAAACATTAATTATGTAAGGTACAACACGGGCATTAGTTTAAAAAACAAAATCCTTGTTGTTTTTTATTGTCAGTATAAAGTATAGAGCAGCTTCTGCATGACCTCTCGCTGCAAGCCTCTCACACACATTTCCTCTGAAATAACACTGCGTTTCGGCACTCATTTCTTTAAAAGGAACCCTAATGTTTGCTTGAGAGTGCTGAAGGCTGTAACTAAAAAAGAAATGGCCAAAACTTCTTTAGAAGGACTAAACACTCTAAATGGTGTGCACTTATAAAGCAGCGTGAAAGCAGGGAAAGTGCTAAAAGAAGAAAAACAACAAACAGGTACAGATGAGTGTTGGGAAAGAGGTCACTCAACGCCGTGGTTTAGTGTGTGTGTGTGTGTGTGTGTGTGTGTGTGTCTGCTTAAACCAAGAACACCATTTGCAAACCTGCATCTATTAAAGATCTGCTGGTCTAAACATCTGACCCAAGATCAGCTCTTAAATCACCACTCACTGTGTTCAATACAAGCTCAGCTGAATCCACAGCATTTGTGACAATGCACACAATTATCAACAACAAAAAAAAGCAAAATTACAGAGGAACTGAAAATTTAAGCAATGAATATGAATGTGGCCAATTCTTGGAGGAATCACGTTTATTATTTTATAAAATCTCTTTAATTCTGTTCAAATGTGTTATTTGAGCTGCACAGCTGTTTAAAACATCATTAATATATACATTTTGCTAAACTATTTCTTGTTTTACATTAAAAGTAGGTCTAAAATTCTACAATTGCATTTTTATGAGAGCAGTAACTGTAAAGGTGGGTTATTAATGTAATATTATTTCTATGTTCAGACGAGTGAATGGGTTAACTTACCAGTTAACTTTATGTAGTGATTTTAGCATTTTTTTAGAATGTAATGTTTACATTTGCACTTGAATTTATAGCACAGATAAATTCTTACATATTGTGTATCGCCATTCGGCCCCTTAAAAATATGAGATATGATTTTTGGTTCATATCACCCAGCCCTTCATCGTATTAGCATAGAAAAGGTGAATAAGTGACTTGTGTTGTGTATATTTATATATATATATATATATATATATATATATATATATATATATATATATATATATATATATATATATATATATATATATATATATACATATATAAAAATGACAAAAACATGCAACAAAATTACTAAAATTAAAATGAAAATTATACAATAAAAACTAATTAAAAAAGCTATAGTAATAGTTTCTCTCTTAAACTAAAATAACACTGGTTAAGAGCTGAATGATTCTGGATAAATTGAGAATCATAATTTCTTTTCTTTTTTTTCAAACTGAGATCTCGATTCTCCCACGGTTCTAAACAAACAGCAAAAAACAAACAAAAAAAACACGTAATTCACTATGAATGGAAGTTCTGATGAATGGAAATTGCTGCAGTCCATTTAAAATAAAATCGTGTTAAAATCGTTTTGAGTGAATGATTCAATGACTCATAAATTCTTCACTTGTTTCATTACTGGATGAATCAGCATTTTTTGCATGAATCTCTTGAATGAATGATTCAGTGACAAATACATTTTTTAACAGTCACTTGTCGCCACCTACTGGTGTAACGATGTCACTGATCCAATCGTCATTTGAAGCATTACAAGTTTACTTTCAATGGGGATTTTGATCGCTCTATTTTGATTGCTACCATACACATCAGTGTTTATATCCAAACTATAATCATTTAGTGTGGTTTACGGTTTTGAAAAGACTGTTTGTGAAGCTGTTTCATATCTATACATGACGACGGCTCTCTCTGGCTCAGCGGCTAATAATGTTCCGGTGTTAACAGGCGAGTCGTTGTCATTTAGGAATGAGATCGCATGGGCGTTTGCATCAAGATCGTAATATTTTAACGATTAATCTGGCAGCTCTAGTTAACACGCATATTTTCCTAAAACAGTGAGTATTGTAACATTGTAACAGATTGGCTCCATTCACTTCCATTGCAACTTTAGAGTTTAGCTTGGAGTGAGAATTATGGAGGAGGGATGGGGGAAGGGGGGAGCGATTGGGGGGGATGTAAAAAAAAAATCTTGCATCACACAATAAATGTATTGTGATTGTCAAAACATTTTAGGTTTAGTGACAACATGTTACAATGTTTATATGGTACAATTTCTGGTAAGCTATGTTTTTTTATTATTGCCTGACACAAGTTTCACGATTTCAATTCAATTCAATTCTTGTGATTTGATTTAATATTGACTAATTTGGATAAATATTAGATAAGACGTTCATTTTTCTCAAGAAAAAAAAAAAAAAACTCACCTAATGCTGTAACACCATATTATGGTCATTAAATGGCTTTCCTGAGGTAAATGTGACATAATTGTTCTCCAGCTGTTTTATTGACCTCTTTCCGCAGTTGAAAAACACTGATTGATCGATATCATGTATGAGGAATATACATTTCGGTAAGTTGTACTGTATCTTTCAACATTGCTCATTGGTGTTTATTTACTATTAGCTAGAGATGATCGGTTGACGTGCCGCTAGCGATCTGTCACGTCACATTTACAAGAGCCGAAACGGTATTTACTGTTTGAATTTCGTGCTAAAATTGACAGAATCTGAGAGCTGAGATTTTTTTTAATATCATAAGCAACCTGCTCTGTCTCTGTCGGTCTCCGTGTCCTCTTTGCTTCGCGATTTTTCTGTGCGTGAGAAAATGGATGTGTGGCGTGAGAGCGTGTGGAAAGTGTCGATCGCGTGAGAGTTGGCGGCTCTGAAACTGTAAGTGCTCACTGTAACCCAAACTGAAGCTTTTTTAAAGAAAAGGAGTGGAAATGGATTTGTGGTAATCAACATTTTCCCAGACAGCAACATAGTGTCGAGTTAATCTCAATCGACTGCATACATGTGGAAAATCAGACAGCAGCTTAGCGTCGGCCCAGATCCGGCCCACATCTGGCACATGTGGATTCAGTGCGTACCAGATGTGGGCCGGATCTGGGCCGACGCTAAGCTGCTGTCTGATTTTCCACATGTATGCAGTCGATTGAGATTAACTCGAATTGAACCCGGAAGATTCCTTTAAAAGCATCCCACTTGTACACGCTTTTAGGATAACTGGGTCATGCTAACCAGCCCAAAACTGACCACCTCTCCTACATCTGTCTCACGCAGATCCTGGATCAGACTTTGAAAAATTAATAACTCCCTTAGCAGCACAACCTGACAGCAAAACAACCAGTCTTGTCCATAAACCCGATCCACCAGGGAAAAGGGACAAAGAAGCCACCCAGAGAGAGTGATTCTGATAATACGCAGCTTAAAGATTAGTCGAGTCCCACAATGCACCTGGCACACAATGGCACACAGATCTGTATTATCCACAATGACAGCCCAGCTCAGCATGACAGATGACTCATATTCACAGATAATAAAGTCATTTCAGAGATGCAGTGAAGTAGAAGAAGGAAAATCTCTTGAGATACCATGTGTTAATGTGACGTGGTGCGAAAATATCCAAGTATAGCCTACATTCGGTGACTGGAATATGAATTATGAATGTGTAAGATCATTTTGATGTCGTAAGTGTAGTTATGAGATATTTTTAAGATAGACCGCACTGGGTTAACATTGCCAAAGCAATGACACCTCATGAAGTCACAATTAAAGTTGTAAAGTGATTAAATTTACACTAGTAACACTTTACAATAAGGTCCCATTGGTTAATGCACTAAGTCACATTAACTAAGAATGAGCAATACATTTATGACAGTGTTTATTCGTCTTTGTTAACATCAGTTAATAAAATACAGTTCATTGTTAGTTCATGACAGATCAGGTTCATTAACTAATATGGTAATACTTTACAATTAGGTCAAATTAATGCATTAACTAACAATTAGGGATGAATCGATATGAACATTTTGGCCGATACTGATAACCGATAATTCTTTATATTTGAAAGCCGATAACCGATATATTGGCCGATAAATCTAAATCAAAATTTTTAAGTAATTTTTGAGAGCCTGATTACAAAAACAAAAGTCTCACCATTAAAAGCCATGTCCCAAACACATAATTATAACATTCTCATTATAATTTTATGTAGTCGATATGACAGACTCGCGCTGCACATGTTGCACTTTACTGTATTTTCCTTTTTGAAGTGATTCAATCATATTTCAAGCAATTCAAACCCATCATGTTGAACAGTGGCATCTGAAGTGTCTCAGCTGAAGGAGATAATACATTATTTATATAATAATTTATTATTATGTACATGTTAGTTGTCATTGCATTAAGTAATGTTAAAAGATACAACTTATACTTATTAAAACTATACATTTTAATAATGTATAGGTAAATGTTGAAATTAGATTAGCAAATGCTCATTTTCATTGTTAGTTCATGTTAACAAATGGAACACACATTTAAAATGTAGTTTTTCTCCTCTAAAAATGTACAAAAAATATTGATGACTCATCCTGCACTACACAGATTTGCGTCCAATCAAATGCTCTCTAAAATGAGAATGCCCCTCCCACAAACTAGCAAGTAGGAGGTATCGTGGTTCACTGCTGTGATGTAACCCGAACTACATGTTTCAGAAGAAAATGCATAGACACACACAGGAAATAAATCTGAAAATCAAATGATTTCATGGGGTTTTTCCATTTAGGCATGTGCAAAACTATAAATTTTAATAATCATCTAGTCGGTGGGTTGTCTGAATGACTAGTCGGTGTTAAGTTAGTATAATTAGGCTGTGTCATGCATAGCAGCCCGCCGTCAGAAGTGTTTCTGAGGGATTCATGCAAATCCTTCAACAACAGCCTCTTTGAGAACATAACAAACAATTAATAAGAAGAATTTATAATAAGAAAACACATCTTATATGACTTTTATTTCAAAAGAGGCCTACTCACAGCATGCAAGTCCTGGAACCATGAAATAAAGCTATAACTGCCTATAAAAAAACTATAAAAATACTCCCTTCTGTGACTTCTATTATACTTTAGATTAGAATTGCATCTGTGCTTCAACAACACTTTTTACACGGTCATAAGGTATCATTTTTGTGACTTCAGTTCTTCTGTGCTTTCCTATTTCAAACAAGAGCAATCCGTACAGCATTCTCAATGGTTTATAAATGTTTTTAATACTGAGACTGCGAGAGGACAACCGAAGTCGGACTAATGTTTATAAATGTTATGCAAGAAAGACATGCTCACATAACCGCGTTGCGTGAGAAACACAGAGTCATGCAATTCATGATAAATATAACCTGGTGGTGATAGTGCCTTCAGGTTGAAGAGACACAGCGATAGTGACTCACCACATTCCAGAAGAAAGGATTGAAGATGATCGCAATAACAGCCACGCAGAACCTGGGCTCTGTCAGGTCCATTAACCTCGACAGCTCTGTCAACACGGACACGTCCATCTGAGGAGAGAAACACACCACCAAACAAAACAAAAGTGTGTAAGTGTGCACTTCTAGGATATTTTAGGTCAAATACAGAACATGCGTACCTGCAAACTCATCGCTGGTCTGACATCGAAATAGGCCAGTCACGTGATTCATGCAAATCGAGGGGTTTTTCTTTATATAATGATTGATTATTTATTATTATGTTCATGTTAGTTGTCATTGCATTAAGTAATGTTAAAAGATACAACTTTTGATTTTAATACTGTATAGGTAAATGTTGAAATTAGATTAGCAAATGCTAATTTTCATTGTTAGTTCATGTTAACAAATGGAACACACATTTAAAATGAAGTTTTTCTCCTCTAAAAATGTACAAAAAATATTGATGACTCATCCTGCACTACACAGATTTGCGTCCAATCAAATGCTCTCTAAAATGAGAATGCCCCTCCCACAAACTAGCAAGTAGGAAGTATCACCATTGCTGTGATGTAACCCGAACTACATGTTTCAGAAGAAAATGCATTGACACACACAGGAAATAAATCTGAAAATCAAATGATTTCATGGGGTTTTTCCATTTAGGCATGTGCAAAACTGAGTTTTATTTTATTTATTTATTTATTTATTTATTTGGGGGGGGGGGGGGGGGCAAATATAAAAAAGCAATATTTTATGGTATTTTCTTTTCATCTAACCTCTGTATGAGGCCTAATAAAGTAGTGTTTATACTTTGTGTAAGGGGTAACCGCTGTATTTCTGCTCTTCCATAAGCGCCACCTACTGTCAGAGATTAGTATTTTCATTCAGCCCGTCTGCCTTTTGGTTCAGACCAGTTATATATAACACACATAGTCAGTTATCAGGCTGAAACACGAGATTTATCAATTTTTAACCTTTTTGTTTTTGCCAAAAACTTGTATTATGTCACCTATAAAATTCTTTAAATCAGTTTTATTACAGTTTATGTTGCCATCGACGTTGGTGTTGCTTCAAAACATAAACAACATGTGCTTCTAATCTAATATCAGAATTTTACAACACATCAAACTGTGTTGTCGCTCATTTATAGCATAACTTTAGCAGTTTACGTCGCTTCACATTTCATAAAACTTGTGTGCATTTGAGAAGATTATCATGATGAACAAAATGCGTCAAGAATTAAACTTTTCTTGGTCACTGCAACAAAGCCAAACCAAAAATCCTATTGACTTTTTTGTTGAGGGCATTACAATCATAACATGCTGATTGAGCAACTTTATTTTCTTCAGATCTGAATGTTACATTTGATCATTATAGCAGGGATTATGTAAAGAGACTTGCCCTGTATTAATTACAGTGGCAGTTTTCACAACTAGACAAATAAACGCAATTAAATCCATTTTTATCTATCACCCACATTTACGCAGAAGACTTAATTTTGTTGCATCCATACCATTTTATTCCCTGAGGATTCTCGTATTATGCAACAAACTGTGATTTATTGACGCCATCAAGTACAAAAGGGCATTAGAAAGGAACAAAGCGGCCTTTTAAACACTTGCTGTGTGAAGACTGCTCTTTGTTTATGGAAAGAGGGGCTGATATTGCCCTGAGCGATGTCTCCTCTTCTAGTCTCAGTAACACACATTAGATAGGCCAACAACATAAAAGCCCATTGACTGCGTTTACATGCACAACAGATTTCAAATTAATCTGAATTTGCCCGTGGTCTGATTATGTAATGTAACACATTAACCTGATTAACCACATTAACCTGATTAACCACAGTAAACTGATATTCTGTATCCTTAAACTCTGACTGGCATATATTTCTGGTCCAACACACCCGTCTGGAAGTTTCTACCAATCCTGAAGACCAGGAGCCTCGTTTATTACGGTTGCGTTCGCACAAAACAGGCCCTGAAACAGCCGTACGCCACTTCTGATAAGTTGTGATTTATAAAACCAAACTTGACGGGAAAATCTGATCTGATCTGAGGGACTGATGAAGGAAAACCACTTTAAATCTTCATTATGAGTCCTAATCATAAATACAGTGCATGTTCACAATTTAAATAAATAAAAGAATGATTTAAACGATGTTTTACATTTGATACATTTAGATTAAATATGCCATTCGCATTAATGGAGTTAAGCATTTACATAACATGAAATCATTACAGAGAAGTAAAAAATTTTATATTCTGATAAATAGAAATATTTATAGTGGATGCGATGCTTTTGAACACTTTTTTTTAAAATGTTTTAATGTTTGCTCAGCGCAGAACTCGTGATCTGAGAAAATATTTTCATGCAAATAATGATCAATAATGCACAATAAGGCCTGTTTCCATTAAAAATATAAAGCAATTGAAAATACTATTTGGGCAGTGGAAAATATTCAGAAAAACTTTCTCTGAAATGTATTTTATACTATTTGATTGATTTATTCAAAAACAAGGCGAGGATAGGCAACTAAATTCTTTTTAGCAATGTAATGTGACGCACATCCGTATCTCATATTTTTCAAATGTCTTGTACAGTTAAACATGGTATCACGTGGATGAATATGCATATGCAAATGATATGCACATGAGGATATGCATAGTAAAACGAGGCGCTGTAAGCTCATATATGGTTATTTCGGGGAGGAGATAACAATATATAATGTGCACACAATCTTCCACTGACTGGGATTTAAAAAGGGAATTTTGCGCAGGTTCTGGCGTGCGCACGGTTTTTGGCGTACGCCATTTATGGCTTTCGGGTGCACGTACACTTTTAGTGAGGATCCTACGCAGTTTTATAAATGAGAGCCCTGGTTCAAGTCTGCAGGATTGGATACTCTTAATCATTTCATTCAAATATTTATTTATATGTGCATATCTAAACACATGTAATTTTGTGTGATGTTAGATACAGAGACAGTGAAAACTGTCCTGAAAACGAAAAAAAGAAAAAAAGTTTAAATATGCAATTTCAGTTGCCAAAGATGAGTTTAAAAGGATAAAATTATTGGGGACTTTAACTGTATAAGCTACACCCCTACTTCTGTTCTGTGAAGCGTTTACTACGGTAAAGTTGGCTGAGTGGATCTGGTATTCGGAGCTGGTGCGAGTGAGTGGAGGCGGGGCAAATTTGCATATTCATATATACACACATACACTAAATGAAGCAAGGGTGTAGAGTTACATTCAAACTATTTTGAAGACATGAAGACATTTTTTTCACTTTTTTTTTTTAAATATGTTATTTTGGTGATCAAAGATGAGTTGAAAAGGATAAGATTATTGACTACAGGGGGACTTTGACTGTATAAGCTCCGCCCCTATATCTGTTCTGCAGCTGAAACAAAATCATCAGATTGTGATGACAGCGCGTGCACAAACAATCAAAAGCACGTTAAACAATTACATTAGGAAAAAAAAAATACCACGACGCAACTATGATGATAAACGAGCAGTGTGTTGCTGTTGTGTGATCAGAGAGCTGGAACTACAGGCTTCTGCAGTGAGATGATCTGACCTGACTGTAATCCACGTTATTCAAGCCTCCACAGCAGTCCAGTGCGAGGTTTCTGTCGAACAGCGACTCTGAATCAGACAAACAGTCTGCTCTCTTTCAGGAACATGTCACTGGCATTCAGAATAAACGACACACACTTTTATTACCGTAATTGGTGAGGAACTTTCAGCATGCAAAACACAGCGGACATGACAGTTTACCTTTGACCTGCTTCAGTCGCCTGGAACTCTGGGAAATGGAGTTTTTAGTCAATCAAACGCTTGAGCACGATATCAAATCTGTTTTATGTAGGGATTTATTGACTTTGTTTTGTGATAGACTATTAGTTCACTCGTAGGAAGCAGTGTATTGATGTTCATCATCCTGAGACTGAGTTCGCATTGGTCTTTGTTCTTCTTCTTGTATTTATTTCAATACTGAATTCAAATTGGTCTTCTTTCTTGTATGTATTTGCATAACGAATTGTGTTTGGTCCTGTACACACTACAGAAGATGCATTCAATTTCTCAAAATTTTAAAATAAAAATTTTCATAATTATCATTTTACACCTACAGGCACTGGTAAATATTTCAGTAAATGCAAAAAAATATACAGTATATATATATATATATATATATATATATATATATATATATATATATATATTAGTTTTGTTGGTTCTCAAACCTGTCCTGGGGTCCCCTGGACACATTTGAGAACCACTGGACTTTAGAGCATAAGAAACAAATGGGGTTAATATTTTTTTCAAAAATGTCCCCCAAAATGCCTGATAAACATGATTTAAGTCCCGATCTCCTCTATAGACATGCATGAAATCAATGCCCTGTTTTGTAAAGTCATATTTTACATTTACCCATAACATTGTCCTAAGATGTTGATTTATGACAAAAAATTAGAAAATTAGTCAGATTTAAATTATTATTACAAAATGTGGTTACACTTTATTTTAAGGTGACATAGTTACATTATACTTAGCATAAATAGTAATATTAATTAACTACATGTACTTAGAGTTATGGTTATGGGTTTGGTTTAGGGTTAGTTACTTGTAATTATACATAATTTACTGTTATTACTATAGTAATTACATGTAGTAACGTCACCTTAAAATAAAGTGTTACCCAAATTACCATATTTCCATAAGAGTGCTAAATTTTACCGCTAAATTAATGTCAGTCATTTTTAAAGACCAAGTAGAAGTTGTTGTGTTGGTGAAACCTCTGAAAAGCCCTAAATGTGCTCTTTAAAGGTCATCCAGACTTAAAACTATGACATGTTTGGAGAAATTCACTAAAATATAATGTATAACAGAGGACAAAAGTCTATTCCGTTACAATGATTCTCATGAATGGTTGAACTGAATGAGTTCACATTCAGCCAATGTATTTTTAATGTTGCCACATTCACCCAGAATGTGGCATAATATTTCAAAATATTCATTCACTTCTTTTGCAAAACATATTAAGTATTTATAACTAATAATTCAGTTACGTTGGGCTGTATTTACACAATTTACAAAGTGTTCTCATAAATTAAGCATGTGCATATAAACAGCATCTTTAAGTTTACTGAGGTGACAAATGTTCAAGAGCATTTGTAGGCTATTGGGTGATTATTAGTTGTTATTTTTGATGACTTTATGTTCTCGAGTGGGTTATGCGAGCATGTTTCCCCCCATGTAAAGTCAGGGTAGAGTCATCAATGATTCCCTGTGAGTCACTTCACATGCCAGAGATACAGACGGGGAAGAAGGATAGAGTTTAGTGGATAGATAGAGAGTGGGTTTGAGTCCAGTGTGCGTCACGTCCCTCTGTCCTGATCCTCTTCTCTTTTGCAAACATCAAAAACGGCAAAGAAGATAATAAAAAGAAGATTGTGAAGGAAAATGTCATGCTGACACAGCATCTTATGATATGAATGTGTGCTGCTGCTCAGAATCTCATATAGAAATGAAAAAGTCAATGTGTTGCAATGCTTTTTTTAATATGTTTTGTATGGTGCAATCCATCCTTGATTTAAAAATCTCAAAGTCCCCCTGTAGTGAAATTCAAGCTTTTAATGTTGTTTATGTGTCTATGTGGTGTTTTTAATATGCTTTAAGACAAACCACGTGTAAATTCATAAGTCGACACCATTGCTGAGTATTTTCTCCTTAAAACTGCAGTGAACCAAAGACAGTCTCAAAAACACGCTTTGAAATCGCTGGTGTTTCTGACGTCACAAACTACCTTGTAACCAATCAGATCAACGTGTGATCGTCAACCAGTGGATCTCTGAGCTGAGGGAGTGAGTGGAGGTGGGGCTCATTTGCATATTCATAGAACCGCGCATACTAAATGAGGCAAGGGTGTCGAGTTACATTCAAGCTAAGCAACAACAAAAAAAATATTTCAGGGGAAAAAACTTTTAAATATGTCATTTTGGTGATAAAGATTATTCAGGTGAATAGAGATAAAATTATTGACTAAAGGGGGACTTTAACTATGTTAATGATTTACCACTGCTTATTCTCATTTAACTAAGCTTTGTCTCATTTCTCCTATATGTGCCTTAAAACTAAAATACATTGTTTTTAATTAAGCAAATAAATAAAGATGCACAAATAATATAGTTTCTAAATTGTGTTTGCAACCTCATATACTTCCATAATTTAGAGTGAAATGGTATATTCAATGAGTAAAAATGTTCATTTTGTTATTATTAGACTGTGACCATTATTTAAGAGACGTTAAGGTAAAAAGCACTTTATTCATGATTCATTCGTGTGGATTGTACTCTTGGATTATCTATGTTAGTGTTTTTCAAATAAACGTGTGCTTTCACTTGGATTCTCGCCTCTCCTCATTCCTGCTCATGTTACAGATAAAAGGCATTACACATAAAAAGCAGAGTGACAAAGAGTACAAAATGTCACTCTGAAAGAAAACAGAAAAATGAGGCTGATGTGTCCAGATGCACAAAATCAGTCTTTCTCATTTGAGCCGAGCAACCCATTCACTGGCAATCAGTCCGGATCCTGCCAGCCATGAAAAGGCTCTATTTCGGGGAGCTTTAGGTGTTGCTTTACCCGCATGAGTCCAATAAGAGCCGATAGTTCAGGCGGTTCGAGGACTGGAACTCATCAGGCCGTAACCATTGAGAAAAGACTCTGATAAATGCCTTTCAGTTCGCTTGTTTTGTCCTGTCAGTGCAGGGTGGTTATTTTCGGAGGAGAGCACTTTTACATTATAACCAGCCATGTGACATTTTGAATCAAGCCGCTTTGAAAGAGTCATTGCCAAAATCAGTGTTGCTTGGTCATAATCGTCACTTAAAGAAGTCGTCATTTATGCTAACTACAGGGTTTGCATTCCAGTGTTGTAGTCAAAACCGAGACCAAGTCCAGTGTGTGTTGAGATTACAACAAGACCACCCTTACAAAAAAGTTTATTTTATAAAGTATACTTAAAGTCCCCCTGTAGTCAATAATTGTATCCCTTAAAACTCATCTTTGATCACCAAAATTACATATTTAAATGTTTTTTTCTTGAAAAAAAAAAAAATCTTCATGCCTTAAAATATCTTGAGTGTAACTCGACACCCTTGCCTCATTTAGTATGCGCGGTTCTATGAATATGCAAATGAGCCCCGCCTCCACTCACTCACTCAGCTCAGAGATCCACTGGTTGACGATCACACGTTGATCTGATTGGTTACAAGGTAGTTTGTGACGTCAGAAACACCAGCGATTTCAAAGCGTGTTTTTGAGACTGTCTTTGGTTCACTGCAGTTTTAAGGAGAAAATACTCAGCAATGGTGTCGACTTATGAATTTACACGTGGTTTGTCTTAAAGCATATTAAAAACACCACATAGACACATAAACAACATTAAAAGCTGGATTTTCAACACAGGGGACTTTAAGTAAAGTTCAATAGGCCTGGTTTCAGGGTTTAGATTAAGCCAGGATTAGGCCTATCTAAGTATTTTTTATAAACGTGCCTTAGCAAAAATATATAAAAACATTTAAAAAAATAAAACCATTACTGATGTGCATCTTGAGACGAAACAATGGCACTAGCATATTTTAAGATATATCAGTGCAAGTTGCTTTCAGTTAAAACAGCTCAAACATGCATATTTTTAAGTATACCTCATGTAGTAATATACTAGTGTAGTGAATATTCTACTAGGGACTAAATTGGCCCACTTCTTAGTGTATAAAAGTATACTTTCATATATACTTTATGTATACTTTAACCCTGGGTTTAACCCAACAAAAAATACTAAAACTAGTAAAACTACTATTAAAATGAAAACAGAATTAAAAAAACAAAACTTTTTAATTCAAAATATGAATAAAACCTAAAACAGTAAGAGATCCCATTAGTATACATTAGTTAATGCATTAACTAACAATGAGCAATACATTTGATACAGTATTTATTAATATTTGTTAACGTTAATAAAAACACAACTGTTCATTGTTAGTTCATGTTAGAAACATTTTTGATTGAAATGATGTTGAAATAAATATTAACTAGGATTAATAAATGCTTTAGAAGTATTTTTGTTATTAGTTCATGTTAACTAATGGAACCTTATTGTAAAGTGTTGATGCTAAAATAACACTGATAATGACGTACGTCCATTTCTCTTTATTTCAGAAAGTGCTAATCTAGTTTTGTTTGTGAACAACCTTTGTGTTCAGCTGTTGAGTATTTCTGTCCTTGATAATGTTTTGGACAATCTGGAACAGAAAGAAAAAGTCTTATCTTCTAAATCCATATAAGTGCAGTAAATGCAACTGTACAATACTGACCACAGATATATGCTGGAACAAATGATTCATTTCAAGCCCCTGTAACCCATTATAAACATGTGCATTGCTGAGAGGGATCAGGTGGTTCTTTCTGTCTTCGTGTGATGCATATAAATAGAAGTTACTTTGGATACATATGTGGGTGTACTAAGGTAAAGATATGATGAAGTTTTCCCAGCAAAACTTCTCCCGTGGCTTGCGGAGTCACACTTTTTTAATTTCTTTCACACAAACATTTACAAGCTATTGCGCCCATTGCCTTGAGGTAAAATAAATAAATAAATGTAATAAGTATTCTGTTGTGTTATATAAACAGCATTGGTAAAATACAATTCTAAAGAAACAACCATCAATATGCACCAAGGACAGTGGACTGTGTTTAAACCCCTCCAGGGAACTTTGTGTTTTGGTGTTTGCGTCACGCATGGAAATGCAGGGAAGGATCGTTGAGTTCGAACTGGAATATTTCTCAGTGCAGATCCAGTTACATCCCGCTGGTCAGTCCACTGGGATCCGGCTCTGTTAATATTGTGATGCAGTTGGCACAGTGTGTGTGTCGCTATCAGCTGAATATACAGAGGAAGATGAGCAGAAGAGTGTGTTTCTGACCTGCGTGTGAATCATCAAGGCTTATGGAGATTCGGGCTGATCCCAAACTGTTATTTTCCCGCGGACTGTTGTGTCTGACTCACGGTTTTTACTGTCTTTAAGTTTCATAGCGGTAATTTTGCAGAGGATCACTGTACAGGTAACATGATGAGACAAGACAGACGAGACGTGATTATTCTCATGCTGTAAAAGTAAAATAAAGTAGGCCTACTACTTGCATTTCTCCTGAAATGCGTCTCTATAGCACGCACATTGTATTTATCGTGCAATTTATACGCGAAAATGAGTTTTCACGTGCATAAGATGCACTTTATGGCACGCACTCCACACCCCCAATGTGTTTACAGTGCGTATCATATGCAGGTAAAAAACTCATTTTCACGTATAAATTGCACGTTCAATAGCTACAATGCGTGCATTAAAGACGCATTTCAGGAGATCAATCCAGTCTCATGGGAAACACATTCAAAATGAGATTACTTTGCTTCTTCAACGTTTCGCGACACTTTCGCGTATCTCTTCATGAGATACGACCTAAACAGTTTATAACCACCTCCAATTAATAAACAACACAGGGTAAACTTGTTCATATAAATACACATTAAAATGTAGGCCTACACTAATTTTCAGGTTGGAAAGTGGTATATAGCCTACTGTATACAGATGTTGAGGGATGTTTTTAATGCAAGACACTTAATGTAAAGTATGGACTAGGTTCGTTTAGGATGGGAGCACTACAGAAAGATTCCGGCCAGAGAATCCTTTATCAGCTTTATTTTCAAGATCAGGATGCCAATATACAAGTTCGTATGTATGTGGTCTAAACAGAGAGAAAGAAAAAGAAATAATGCAATGTAGTGGAGCGGCTAAGTGATATAATCGTTCAGTTTATGATACAAGCGTGAAAATTGGCATGAGCAGTCTCCATGGGTCACTTGACAAGAAAATTGTCCGAGCCACTTGAAATTTCAAGATTTTTATTTTTTCAAGATGGCTGACAGCTTAGTGGAGCAGTTAATTGATATTTGGTTTATTTGGTGATACAAGCATGAAAATTGGCATGAGCAGTCTCTGTGGGTCACTAGACAATAAGCCACCCACAGCTACTTGAAATTTCAAGATGGCGGCCATTTTTCAAGAATTTTCTTGTCAAGTGAACCATGGAGACTGCTCATGCCAATTTTCACGCTTGTATCATAAACTGAACGATTCTGCCAAACATAAGCACTTAGCCGCTCCACTAATGGTAAGAATAACTGATTAATAAACAAATAAAGGAATACTATACTATGCTCATTGTCATCATTCACAACAGTACAGTACAGAAAATAATAATTGACGTTAATACAGTGCAACAAAATATGTCACTATATGCCCTTTAATATCTATACTGCTGCACCATTAAGTGACTATGCAGCATAACACTGTATCACTATAACACTCGATGCAGGGAGCACCAAATAAACAGTAAATGCACTGCACTCGAACGCAGAAACATATCTATAAATAACTAACACAAAAATAAGGTCTAAATCGACATATAGAGGGCTAATTATTGCACACAGGAAACATGTTGCATATTACAGCACGCTCTGGCATCATGACTACCAGGGACGTCGTTAGGCCTATTTTAGGGAGGCTGAAGCTACCCCAAAATGTTCCTAAGCCCCCCTAAATGATAAGAACAACAATAACAATTCGATTTATCAATAACCGTATCCTCATTCCTATTTAGACGCAACAAATGATATATATCCAGCTACAAAAAATAGCCGAAAAGTCGGAAGTTGGACCTGCCAACTCTCACGCATTCACCGTGAGACACACGCAACTGACACTTTTCACACGCTCTCACGCCACTCATCCATTTTCTCAAGCACAGAAAAATCGCAAAGCAAAGAGGACACGGAGACCGACAGACTAGACAGAGCAGGTTACTTTATAATATAAAAGAATCTCAACTCTCAGATTCTGTCAATTTTATTACGAAATTCAAACAATAAATACAGTTTTGGCGCTTGTAGGCTAAATGTGATGTGACAGATCCCTAGCGCACGTGAACCGATCATCTCTACTAGCTAATAGTAAAAAAACACGAACACTGTTGAAAGATACAGTAGTAGGCTACAACTTACCAAAATGTATATTCCTCATACATAATATCGATCAATCAGTGTTTTTCATCAGCGTGAAGAGGTCAATAACACAGCTGGAGAACAATTATGTCACATTTACCTCAGGAAAGCCATTTAATGAACATAATATAGGCTATATAGCACGTAGTTGGCAAGAAAAAAAGAGCTATAGAGAGTATTTTGCTAAATATGTGTTCTATATTACATATTTATTATATTTTTACTTATATCATTAAATAAAGTTGTTGTCATTATAATAAAAAACGCATTATATTTAATTTGAGTTACTTTTAACCTTAAATAATACTACCAGCTGATAGGGCTGTCTGTATGTTTACAGAATTGGATGAGTTTTTATCTTGAGAAAAATTAATGCCTATCTTGAGTACCTAATATTTATCCAAATGAGTCAATATTAAATCAAATTACAATAATTGAATTGAAATAAAGCCTGAAATGGGCACTTTTTGTGACGGCAACCCTATCATTTTTGATCAAAGATGTGGCTTAACTTCAGAATTTGAACTAAAATCAGTATTCTTATGATTGCTCTGAACATTTCTGACTAAGTTCAACAAACATTAAATTACTTATTCATAAACTTAAAAAAAAAAATTAATAAAAAAAATAGGTGTGACGGGGTTGAGACTAGGGTAACAGGGTTGAAGATGGTAACGGGGTTGAAGAGACAAATACAGCTAAATATATACATAGTTGTTTTTTACTCAAATTCACTGTAAGATTTTCTATAAACGCAAGTTACAAATACCCTGGGGGCTAAGCCCCCCCTGTCTTCCAATCCTAGTGACGTCCCTGATGACTACACTAATTGGTCACGCAGTTCAACAAATAAAACTAGTTCGCATGAACATACATGAATTTCAAAACATTCATCACAACGCAGTACAAACATGCAACAGTAGTAAAAACTTACTTGCTTTTCATAAAACGCACACGAAAGTAAAGAAAAGGGTCTCTGAGTCTTCTCTCATCATCCCTGAGCACATTTCCTGTCCAGGCGCAGTTCACGTGATGGAGCGTTCAAACGCACTTAGAAAACTTCAGCGCTGAACAAATAGGCTTTCAGACACTTAATTGCATTACAAATCAACTAATGTTGATTTATTGGTTAAATTAGAGAATTTGTTCTTCCAAAAATGAAAATTATCTCATAATTTACTCACTCAGTCGCCCTCAAGCCATCCTAGGTGTAGCCTATATGACTTCTTAGCTAAGCACAATCGGAGTTATATTAAAAAATATATCCTGGATCAGGGGGTTTACAGTGTCCTATATCATTACAGTACAGTGGCGGTTCTAGGATTTTTCTGTAACAGGGGCCATTAAGGGGCCACATGTTACATTCAGGGGCCAAATACAGGGTACATTCAAGCACACAAAATAATTTATTCAGTACGGTGCAAATACATTTCGGCAGTCATTCCTTTTTCAAACGCTCTAATAAAAAATTATGAGCCAGTAAAGTTCTTAATGATTTTTTTCATTTATTTATACTGTGCATAAAGGACACAATGCACTTCTTTCTGAATTCCACCTTTCAAGTTTCATAATCATGTCGTCGCTTATAAACAGTAAATTATTGTTAATTGTTTGGGGGTGGAATTGCATCTGTGATCGTTGTGAAGAATTCTCCGGTTGCTCTTCTCGTCGATGATTGATGGGTGGGAATCTCTAGGCACCTCACGATTCGATTCGATTACGATTCAGAGGGTAACAACTTCTTTTTTTTACTTTTTTTTTTTACTACTTGGTACTTTTAAAGCAAAGTATTTATAATGACCCATAACAAACTTACTTCCAATACTTCCTATATTAATTTGATTAATAAAACAAATGGAAGTGATTTGGCAAGTCAACTGTAAGGTTACATTTGCCAGCATTTGTCCCAACATTGCAAAGAACCAACAGGAAAATAAATGTGTGCCAGTACTAGCAGCGTACTTGTAGTAAATTACTACAAACTTCAGCATATTCTGAATCTCTAGCATTTAATAATAGACTTCTAACCAACATCCTCCTGTTATTTCCAATGAGCAATATAATCCTTCAGACAAAAAAAAAAACATTTTGCTGTAGCAAATTCACAAACAGTTTTCATTCAAAAATATAGAATTATGTACCAGCAGCTCTCATATAATGCTTGTGGACTTATGCATATTCTGAATAATTAGTAACATACAAAGCCGCTCTTATTCACAACTAAAGAATAAAGAGTTATGACTTGAAATGTTTGCTGTATACCACAATCAAAAAAAGCTTATACAAAAAAAGTGAATGAACATCTGCAGAGAGCACAGTCAAAATGTAACTTTTTGTGACTGGCATTGCACATTGCAGGGCAGTGTAACGTACGTATAACAGATCGGTTTACAGTATATTGATGTGAAAACTAAACAATACAGAAAGCAGCTCTCATACAAAAAATACTAAATAGGTAACAATGAAATTGCCAATTTTCCATACGTTAGCTTTTAACGAAGAGGGGTGCCGTTCGAATTTGGTGCTCAGCCATCATGCGTCGGTTACATAGGTCTGTTATGTGCGCGACTCTGTTATGTGCACGCCACAGACTGTCTGCGCACTGCACGTCCGCTTCAAGCCTCTGTTATACTTTACGCGACCGCGATGGCGCGAGGGTCCGCGTGACGTAAAAATCGTCATCGGGGGTGCGCGCGGAGGCTCGTTGCGGACTGGCGCGTGCCTCCCATTTTTTGTGACCGCGCGGACCAAGGGCGCGCGTTCATTAGGTTAAAACCGCGAAAGAGATGGAAATAACATGGACGCCGAATTTGAAAAAAACGGAAAACGCGTGCATGCTAGAAATAGAACCAATGCCTATTTTTCACACAAGCCTGTTGGAAGCGTTTCCAGGCAAAATAGAATAGGAAAAGATGTTTATATGTCATTTTGACACGAATACATATTAATAAATGTCATTTTGATGTTTGAAAGTGTCTAGGTTTTGACATAAATGCAAATATAAACTATAAATATTTAAAATATTATCGATTATACTGGCCAGACCGATCTACTGCGCATGCGTTGAACGCGTTTACCGAGCGGACCTCAGCAGAAAGTATAAATACAAGTAGTCCGCGTCCGAGCTGTGCGCAGCTGTCGTGTACGCGTCCAAACTGGAGTATAACAGAGGCTTTAGAGTTCCGCCTTTTGCGTTCCGTCAATATTACGTTATTAGGGAAAAAATATATAGGCTATATTTTTTTAGAAAATCGATTTTTGACATTTGTGAATCGATTCAGAATCGTCCACGTCCGCATCGCGATGCATCTAAGAATCGATTTTTTCTCCCACCCCTAGGAACGGGGGCCAATCAGGGGCCAATCAAATTTCAGCAGGGGCCAGGGCCCCTGTGGCCCCGCCTCTAGAACCGCCCCTGTTACAGTATCCTATGTAAGTATAAAACTAATTTTCGCGTAGCCTATAAATTGCATGAAAAATGCAATGCATGCTACAGAGACGCATTTCAGGAGATCAATCCAGTCTCATGCAAAATGATATTATTACATTTCTTCTTGAACGTTTCTCGACACTTTCAAAGTGAAATATCCAGTGAGTGGCACTAAAAGCACGTTCAGTTTTATCCGAAACAGATGAATATCAATCTGTCATTGTTTTATTATTACACATTTGCTGAAGCATTTTGTAAAAATGCATAGCATAAATATATTTTGGGCAAAAAAAAAAGACAAAAAAAAGCATATTATTCCATCAATATATGCCCGTATTAAATTAAATGTTAGTATTATAGTATTAGTAATACAATATTACTATTAAAATTGACAATTTCTCTCAGCTCGTCCAACATCCTGGATTACATTTTTAACTGAGCTTGTTGTGCATGACTTGTTTTTGAAAGGTACATGCAATTTTGCATGAGATTAAAGAAAGGAATCTTAAAAGGCAGCATAATTGCTATGCCAATCTTCCTTAAAATGCTGCAGTCGGGTTTGGTACAGAGACACAGACTGATGAAGATTTAGGCCGACTGTTTTCATTAAATCTCTTCCTGTTTTTGTTTTTTTTCAATGTTTTTTTTTTCCAGTCTATGGTTTTATCATGTTTATCTGATTCTACTTACGCTGTGTGATTCAAGGTTGCTGTGGAAATGATGAGCGTCTCTGCCATGGTTACAGGGAAGAACTCGAGCTGCTATCCTCAGGCCTATAGCTAACGTCAGTGCATCGCTGCATCTTCATGAGAGACGACCCAAACAGGGTATAACCACCTACAATTAATAAACAACAGAGGGTAAGAAGTCATATTTGTGCATATAAATACACACATTAAAATATATGGTAATTTTCAGGTTGTAAAGTGGGTGTATAGAAAGGGTTTAGAGAAGTGGAGGGATGTTTTTAATGCAAGACACTTCAGTTAATAGATGTCGCCATGATTTACTCACACTCAAGTCATTCTAGGTGTTTATGACGTTCTTCTTTCAGACGAATACAATCTGAGTTATATTTAAAAACATCCTGGCTCTTCCAAGCTTTATAATGGGAGTGAATGGTACCTGAGATTTTGAAGCCCAAAAAAGCGCATCCATCCATCATAACAGTAATCGACACGACTCCAGCGGTTAATAAAGGCCTTAAAAGACAAATATCCATATTTATAACTTTATAAACTATAATCACTTTATGAACTATAGTGTCTGGCTTCCGGTAACAGCTGTAAGCGAGTCGAGTTCTGGTGGAAGAGTGACCTCTGACCTGACGCATGACGAGTGACCTCTGACCTGACGCATGACGAGTGACGTCTGACCTGACGCATGACCTCTGACCCGACACATGATGTAGGATGTAGGAGTAGCGTAAGCTCAGGTGAGAGTAGACGACCTCTGACCCGACGCATGACCTCTGACCTGACGCATGACAAGTGACCTGACGCATGATGAGTGACCTCTGACCTGACACATGACGAGTGACCTCTGACCTGACGCATGACGAGTGACCTCTGACCCAACACATGATGTAGGATGTAGGAGTAGCATAAGCTCAGGTGAGAGTAGACGACTTCTGACCCGACGCATGATGAGTGACCTCTGACCCGACACATGATGTAGGATGTAGGAGTAGCGTAAGCTCAGGTGAGAGTAGACGACCTCTGACCCGACGCATGACCTCTGACCTGACGCATGACAAGTGACCTGACGCATGATGAGTGACCTCTGACCTGACACATGACGAGTGACCTCTGACCTGACGCATGACGAGTGACCTCTGACCCGACACATGATGTAGGATGTAGGAGTAGCATAAGCTCAGGTGAGAGTAGACGACTTCTGACCCGACGCATGATGAGTGACCTCTGACCCGACACATGATGTAGGATGTAGGAGTAGCGTAAGCTCAGGTGAGAGTAGACGACCTCTGACCCGACGCATGACCTCTGACCTGACGCATGACAAGTGACCTGACGCATGATGAGTGACCTCTGACCTGACACATGACGAGTGACCTCTGACCTGACGCATGACGAGTGACCTCTGACCCGACACATGATGTAGGATGTAGGAGTAGCATAAGCTCAGGTGAGAGTAGACGACTTCTGACCCGACGCATGACGAGTGACCTCTGACCCGACACATGACCTCTGACCTGACGCATGACCTCTGACCTGACGCATGATGAGTGACCTCTAACCCGATGCATGATGTAGGAGTAGCATAAGCTCAGGTGAGAGTAGACGACCTCTGACCCGATGCATGACGAGTGACCTCTGACCCAACGCATGACCTCTGACCTGACGCATGATGTAGGATGTAGGAGTAGCGTAAGCTCAGGTGAAAGTAGACGACCTCTGACCTGACGCATGACGAGTGACCTCTGACCCGACACATGACCTCTGACCTGACGCATGACGAGTGACCTCTAACCCGACACATGACCTCTGACCTGACACATGACGAGTGACCTCTAACCCGACATATGATGTAGGAGTAGCGTAAGCTCAGGTGAGAGTAGACGACCTCTGACCCGACGCATGACCTCTGACCTGACGCATGACGAGTGACCTGATGCATGATGAGTGACCTCTAACCCGACGCATGACGAGTGACCTCTGACCTGACGCATTACGAGTGACCTGATGCATGATGAGTGACCTCTAACCCGACGCATGACGAGTGACCTCTGACCCGACGCATGACCTCTGACCTGACGCATGATGAGTGAACTCTAACCCAACGCATGATGTAGGATGAAGGAGTAGCGTAAGCTCAGGTGAGAGTAGACGACCTCTGACCCGACGCATGACGAGTGACCTCTGACCCGACACATGACCTCTGACCTGACACATGACGAGTGACCTCTAACCCGACGCATGATGTAGGATGTAGGAGTAGCGTAAGCTCAGGTGAGAGTAGACGACTTCTGACCCGACGCATGACGAGTGACCTCTGACCCGACACATGACCTCTGACCTGACGCATGACGAGTGACCTCTAACCCGACACATGATGTAGGATGTAGGAGTAGCGTAAGCTCAGGTGAGAGTAGACGACCTCTGACCCGACGCATGACCTCTGACCTGACGCATGACAAGTGACCTGACGCATGATGAGTGACCTCTGACCTGATGACACATGACAAGTGACCTCTGACTTGACGCATGACGAGTGACCTCTGACCCGACACATGATGTAGGATGTAGGAGTAGCATAAGCTCAGGTGAGAGTAGACGACTTCTGACCCGACACATGACCTCTGACCTGACGCATGACCTCTGACCTGACGCATGATGAGTGACCTCTAACCCGATGCATGATGTAGGAGTAGCGTAAGCTCAGGTGAGAGTAGACAACCTCTGACCCGACGCATGACGAGTGACCTCTGACCCGACGCATGACCTCTGACCTGACGCATGATGAGTGACCTCTAACCCAACGCATGATGTAGGATGTAGGAGTAGCGTAAGCTCAGGTGAGAGTAGACTACCTCTGACCCGACGCATGAAGAGTGACCTCTGACCCGACACATGACCTCTGACCTGACGCATGACGAGTGACCTCTAACCCGACACATGATATAGGATGAAGGAGTAGCATAAGCTCAGGTGACAGTAGACGACCTCTGACCCGACGCATGACGAGTGACCTCTGACCCAACGCATGAATCTCACCATTCACTCTCATTATAAAGCTTGGAAGAGCCAGGATATTTTTTAATATAACTCTGATTGTGTTTGGCTGAAAGAAGAATGTCATATACACCTAGAATGGCTTGAGGACGAGTACATTATGGGATAATTTTCATTTCATTGGGTGAACTAATCCTTTAAGACAATTGTTTTGTATTACAAGTTTTCTGAAATGTTCTGTTTGAATTTGCAAATGAGGTATTATGCAATTAAATATGCACTAATTTGCATGCATTTGATAAATTGGAACCTTGGATAAAGTCAGGTTTGATTTTGTTGACATATACAGGTTTTTTTTTTTTTTTTTGAGATGGGATTTTGGATGTCTCTGTTTATCACTTAATAAATCAGAAAATACTGTCAACAGAAGAAGAAAAATCCTTTACACCATGATTTAAGGAATTAAAGGCTAATATAAATCAGGCGAATTATATATGAACAAATCTTCAAATACATTAACTGAACTGAAAAATGTGGTGTGTGTGTGTGTGTGTGTGTGTGTGTGAAGCTGCTGAAGCAATGGTTCTTGCAGCAAAAAACAAACAAACAAAAAAAAAACATGGGAATTATGCTTCTAATGCTCTCTCTTTAAAAATAAAATATATAAAAAAAAGCTCAGAGGAAAGAATGACCTCATTTGTGAAATGCTCCATTTGTGTTTCTTCTATCTATTTCTGTGTGGATTACCGTGTGCATTTTTTCTTCCATCTTTTTCAGCAACACAAGATTAGTCAGTCTAGGGAAGGAACTTTGCATATCACTCTTGATGAAAGAAAAAAGAAAACATTAGGAACTATAAAAAGCATTGTTTAAACACGACAGCGAACCTCCAGATCGGACGTCACATGTTGTCGTGATCTTTTCCAGACGCAGAAGGAATAAAGCTGAAAGTTAACACTGCTAATCTAAAAAAATGAGGTGAAAATCTTTGCAAATGACATTCAAAATAGCATGTTGACCAATGCAATATCTGTCATAGTATTAGATAGAAATTTAATTGAGTCCCTGAAGTCTTATTCTGAGGAAATTGCGAATGGATGAATGCCTTTTCCAAAATAACTAAATAAATAAATATAATTAGACTCATTTGAATTACAGATTCAGACAGTCTGCTCAAGCATTAACTCAGTAAGAGCTTCTTATCTGGATTAAGTTCTTGTTTGCATGAAGAGATGTGACAAATTGTCCATTTTAAAATCACAGACCTGTTCAATAATAGTCTCTCTATGATTAATACTAAAGGGCCTATGAGGGTTGCAAAGGTGGATTATGTTATATACCACGTGATATATTTTGACAAAAATAATCAGTGTGAAATAAGCCAAAGATTTAGAAAGTAGACATTTCTCTGACAGAGAACTCTCATTGTTTCCGATAAAATCCTTTTGGGGAAATAAAACCAAATAAGACAACTGTTGACACAGTAAGAGTGTTTTTATTTTTATAGAGGATCTATTATTGTCATGATTCCTGTCTTGTGTTCCCCTTGTCTTCTTGTGTGGACTAGTATGTTATTTTCCTGTTCTGTCGGGATGAGGAGGAGGGGTCGGGATGAGGAGGGGAGGGGGAGGGGATGAGGAGGAGGGAGGGGACGGGATGAGGAGGAGGGAGGGGATGAGGAGGAGGGAGGGAATGAGGAGGAGGGAGGGGACGGGATGAGGAGGGGGGAGGGAATGAGGAGAAGGGAGGGGACGGGATGAGGAGGGAGGGGACGGGATGAGGAGGAGGGAGGGGATGAGGAGGAGGGAGGGAATGAGGAGGAGGGAGGGGGCGGGATGAGGAGGGGGGGGACGGGATGAGGAGGAGGGAGGGGACGGGATGAGGAGGAGGGAGAGGACGGGATGAGGAGGAGGGAGGGGACGGGATGAGGAGGAGGGAGGGGACGGGATGAGGAGGAGTGAGAGGACGGGATGAGGAGGAGGGAGGGGACGGGATGAAGAGGAGTGAGAGGACGGGATGAGGAGGAGGGAGGGGACGGGATGAGGAGGAGGGGTCGGGATGAGGAGGGGAGGGGGAGGGGATGAGGAGGAGGGAGGGGACGGGATGAGGAGGGGGCGGGATGAGGAGGGGGGGGACGGGATGAGGAGGAGGGAGGGGACGGGATGAGGAGGAGCGAGGGGACGGGATGAGGAGGAGGGGTCGGGATGAGGAGGAGGGAGGGGACGGGATGAGGAAGAGGGAGGGGATGAGGAGGAGGGAGGGAATGAGGAGGAGGGAGGGGACGGGATGAGGAGGGGGGAGGGAATGAGGAGGAGGGAGGGGACGGGATGAGGAGGGAGGGGACGGGATGAGGAGGAGGGAGGGGATGAGGAGGAGGGAGGGAATGAGGAGGAGGGAGGGGGCGGGATGAGGAGGGGGGGACGGGATGAGGAGGAGGGAGGGGACGGGATGAGGAGGAGGGAGAGGACGGGATGAGGAGGAGGGAGGGGACGGGATGAGGAGGAGGGAGGGGACGGGATGAGGAGGAGTGAGAGGACGGGATGAGGAGGAGGGAGGGGACGGGATGAGGAGGAGTGAGAGGACGGGATGAGGAGGAGGGAGGGGACGAGGAGGTGAGGAGGAGGGAGGGGACGGGATGAGGAGGAGGGAGGGGATGAGGAGGGGGAGGGAATGAGGAGGAGGGAGGGGACGGGATGAGGAGGGGGGAGGGAATGAGGAGGAGGGAGGGGACGGGATGAGGAGGGGGGGGAGGGGATGAGGAGGAGGGAGGGAATGAGGAGGAGGGAGGGGGCGGGATGAGGAGGGGGGGGACGGGATGAGGAGGAGGGAGGGGACGGGATGAGGAGGAGGGAGAGGACGGGATGAGGAGGAGGGAGAGGACGGGATGAGGAGGAGGGAGGGGACGGGATGAGGAGGAGGGAGGGGACGGGATGAGGAGGAGTGAGGGGACGGGATGAGGAGGAGGGAGGGGACGGGATGAAGAGGAGTGAGAGGACGTGATGAGGAGGAGGAAGGGGACGGGATGAAGAGGAGTGAGGGGACGGGATGAGGAGGAGGGGTCGGGATGAGGAGGGGAGGGGGAGGGGATGAGGAGGGGGGAGGGGATGAGGAGGGGGGAGGGGATGAGGAGGAGGGAGGGGACGGGGAGGAGGGAGGGGACGGGATGAGGAGGGGGCGGGATGAGGAGGGGGGGGACGGGATGAGGAGGAGGGGTCGGGATGAGGAGGGGAGGGGGAGGGGATGAGGAGGAGGGAGGGGACGGGATGAGGAGGAGGGAGGGGATGAGGAGGAGGGAGGGAATGAGGAGGAGGGAGGGGACGGGATGAGGAGGGGGGAGGGAATGAGGAGGAGGGAGGGAATGAGGAGGAGGGAGGGGACGGGATGAGGAGGGAGGGGACGGGATGAGGAGGAGGGAGGGGATGAGGAGGAGGGAGGGAATGAGGAGGAGGGAGGGGGCGGGATGAGGAGGGGGGGGACGGGATGAGGAGGAGGGAGGGGACGGGATGAGGAGGAGGGAGGGGACGGGATGAGGAGGAGTGAGAGGACGGGATGAGGAGGAGGGAGGGGACGTGATGAAGAGGAGTGAGAGGACGGGATGAGGAGGAGGGAGGGGACGGGATGAAGAGGAGTGAGAGGACGGGATGAGGAGGAGGGGTCGGGATGAGGAGGGGAGGGGGAGGGGATGAGGAGGAGGGAGGGGACGGGATGAGGAGGGGGCGGGATGAGGAGGGGGGGGGCGGGATGAGGAGGAGGGAGAGGACGGGATGAGGAGGAGGGAGGGGACGGGATGAGGAGGAGGGAGGGGATGGGATGAGGAGGAGGGAGGGGACGGGATGAGGATGAGGGAGGGGACGGGATGAGGAGGTGACGGGATGAGGAGGAGGGAGGGGACGGGATGAAGAGGAGTAAGAGGAGGGGAGGGGGAGGGGATGAGGAGGAGGGAGGGGACGGGATGAGGAGGAGGGAGGGGATGAGGAGGGGAAGGGAATGAGGAGGAGGGAGGGGACGGGATGAGGAGGAGGGGTCGGGATGAGGAGGGGAGGGGGAGGGGATGAGGAGGAGGGAGGGGACGGGATGAGGAGGAGGGAGGGGATGAGGAGGAGGGAGGGAATGAGGAGGAGGGAGGGGACAGGATGAGGAGGGGGGAGGGAATGAGGAGGAGGGAGGGGACGGGATGAGGAGGAGGGGTCGGGATGAGGAGGAGGGAGGGAATGAGGAGGAGGGAGGGAATGAGGAGGAGGGAGGGGACGGGATGAGGAGGGAGGGGACGGGATGAGGAGGGAGGGGACGGGATGAGGAGGAGGGAGGGGATGAGGAGGAGGGAGGGAATGAGGAGGAGGGAGGGGACGGGATGAGGAGGAGGGAGGGGATGAGGAGGAGGGAGGGAATGAGGAGGAGGGAGGGGACGGGATGAGGAGGAGGGGTCGGGATGAGGAGGGGAGGGGGAGGGGATGAGGAGGAGGGAGGGGACGGGATGAGGAGGAGGGAGGGGATGAGGAGGGGGAGGGAATGAGGAGGAGGGAGGGGACGGGATGAGGAGGGGGGAGGGAATGAGGAGGAGGGAGGGGACGGGATGAGGAGGGGGGGAACGGGATGAGGAGGAGGGAGGGGATGAGGAGGAGGGAGGGAATGAGGAGGAGGGAGGGGACGGGATGAGGAGGAGGGAGGGGATGAGGAGGAGGGAGGGGACGGGATGAGGAGGAGGGGTCGGGATGAGGAGGGGAGGGGGAGGGGATGAGGAGGAGGGAGGGGACGGGATGAGGAGGAGGGAGGGGATGAGGAGGGGGAGGGAATGAGGAGGAGGGAGGGGACGGGATGAGGAGGAGGGGTCGGGATGAGGAGGGGGGAGGGAATGAGGAGGAGGGAGGGGACGGGATGAGGAGGGAGGGGACGGGATGAGGAGGAGGGAGGGGATGAGGAGGAGGGAGGGAATGAGGAGGAGGGAGGGGACGGGATGAGGAGGAGGGAGGGGACGGGATGAGGAGGAGGGAGGGGACGGGATGAGGAGGGGACGGGATGAGGAGGGGTCGGGATGAGGAGGGGAGGGGGAGGGGATGAGGAGGAGGGAGGGGACGGGATGAGGAGGAGGGAGGGGATGAGGAGGAGGGAGGGGACGGGATGAGGAGGGGGGAGGGAATGAGGAGGAGGGAGGGGACGGGATGAGGAGGGGGGAGGGAATGAGGAGGAGGGAGGGTCGAGCTAGCCTCCGTTTTGTTTGACAATACTTCGAACGTCAACAATGACGTCACCCAACATCGCTTAGAGCAGCTTTAACAAAGAATCTGAATACAATCAGTTAAATCATCAGTTCAGTTTTGGTACTTTGTGTCACATATATAATTACAGTGTTTATTTACAGCCAAGAAACTCACGGTCAACTGAACATCTGGAATAGAGCTGTCAAATTAATTTGGTCTTCTGTAATTTAACGAGAAATGTTTCAAATTGAGATCTTCGAGAGAATCATCTGAGAACCAAGAACTTTCATGTTCTCCCCTTTCCCTCTTCCCTCTTCCTTTCTAAGAGAAACAGTTATTAAAATAAACTCAACTACATGTTAGTATACCATTATTATTTTAAACAAGGGCTGGTTATCTACATCTACGAGTTAGACAAAGAGAAAATGTCAGCAGGAATTACAGAATCTGGTCACTCTAAAAAAAATGTTGGGTTGTTTCAACCCATGGTTGGGTCAAATATGGACAAACCCAATCGTTGGGTTTAAAAATGCAATTAAAAAATTTAAACCAACACTTGGATTTGTCCATATTTGACCCAACCATGGGTTGAAACAACCCAACATTTTTTTTAAGAGTGTAATTGCCATCCAGAATATTTGAATAAGGATTTCTTTATAAACGACACAAACAGATCAATTTACAAGCTGAAGCGTCACAGGCATGATCTGCGTGTGAGAAGCCAGAGAGCAGAGAGACAGCTGCACATTACTGACTGATTCAGATCGGCCTTTTCATCGCTACAAGAGCCGCTGACGAGCGCCATCATATCTCATTGTGTGCCACAGATAACACATCTCTGATGAAAAGTGGAGAATATAAAGGGTTAAAGCTATGAATCATCTCGCCCAAATGCAGAGCTTTGTCTGTGTTCACTGTCAAATTAAGCAGTAAATCACACCGACGGAAAGACTGGGCCGAGAAGAGACGTTTCTCAGTCTGGATCAGATCTTGTACATCAATTCATTACTGTTACCTATGCATTAAACTCATTGCACATCACACGTGTGACATGAATGATATCTAATACAAATCGTGCATGGATGAGGTGATCTATTTCGCCTATTAAACAAGTTAAAAATCCCATCTGTACCCAAAATATCACATTAAATCAACTAAAACCCACTCAGAATACCTTAGAAATCAATAAATTGCACCTTTATTTTGAACTATTAATAGAAGAAATAAACACATAAATAAAAAATACAAATGAATAAAAAAAATAAAATAATAATAATAATAAATATATATAACAAAATAAACAAAACAAAACTCTGAATAATCATGCACCAATGCTACATTTCTCTAAATGTCATAATCATTTGTTAACAAACACATATTCATTACTTCAGTGAGTTCATTGTTTCTGCATTAAAGTATTACATTGTTTAAATTAATACATTTTTAGCTAATTGGGATTTGTATATGTGCATTTCTGAAATACATAACTCCCTCTGATAACAGATCAGTCTAAATTATAATATGGACTCATATTCTGTACTTTCTGTAAAGCTGCTTTGAAACGATGTGTATGAAAAGCGCCGTACAAATAAATGTGAATTGAATTGAACATAATGAGTAACACAGCACAAGTTTTGACCTGTGAATCAATCAGTGTGGGTTTTAGATACGAAGAGGAAATAGACACACAAATGAAAGATTAATATACAGACGACTGAGACTTTCAGAGGTTATGAATATGGATATGAACATGATTATTAGAGCAGAACTGCTTCTTTCATTCTGGAGAGAAAGAAGAAGCCTATTATTGTGTGTGATAACAGTTGACAAACCCATGACATTCCCCAGACGTCCTTGTTCATCCTGCCTGATTCAGTAGAGCTTTCATTTCAACAATCCCTTTCAGCTAACGCTAACCTATCAACAAAAGTGCTGCTTTTCCGGCCTGAGTGAGTCACTTATTAAGAGACGTTCGTTGGCTTCTGTTTCCTCTGAAGCGCTGATAGTCGCCCACAGATGTTTATGAGCTCTGGTCTTCTTATGTAACTCTTCTGATTACTGAGATCAAGGCCACACGCTTCTTCTCATCTCCACCTGTGTTACTGTAACACAACCCACTAATTATTAACCCTTGGTGCTCTTCGGTCATCTTTGACCGAACATTTTTATAGTTTTAACTTCATTGGAAGGGTACGAAACTTGGTAAAGGTTTTGGCACTTGCTGTTTGAACACACAAAAATAATCATGGACATGATTCATAAAGGTTAAATGGTCCTGAAAAAAACACTTGTGCTCCTCGCGGTCAAAAATAAGCGCATTGGAAATTAAAGGATTAGTTCACCCCAAAATGAAAATTTCCTAATAATTTACTCACCCCAATGCCATCCAAGATATCCATGTCTTTCTTTCCTCAGTGGGAGAGAAATTATGTTTTTTGAGGAAAACATTTCTGGATTTTTCTTCTAACAATGGACTTCATTGGTTACCATCGTTTTTAAGTCCAAATCAATGCAGTTTCAAAAGTCTTTGAAGTGTTTAAACGGGCTGTACGCGATCACAGCTGAAGAAGAGGTTGTTATCTAGCGAAACGATAGGTCATTTAAAAAAATAAAAAAATAATTTATAGACTTTTTACCTTCAATAGTTCGGATTGAGCTGATCAACAAACGGACAGGGAACTACGTCATCACGTTGAAAGGTCACGCCTCCTCCTTTTTTTCCTTATGTGGCAGAAATGGGCTTCCATAAATAAAATATTAGATGGATTAGAATAGATTAGACACATTTTTTATTAATAATTTTAGAAAGGAACCAAATATTTCACCTCATGCTCATCTGATTTAATTGGTGCCGAGTCTCGTGTACTTCTGAAGCTGCTGATCTGAAATGCAAATTTTCATATTTGTATATATATGTATATTTGCACATCATCCTCATCCTCATCTTCATCGCTCCTCTGAGTCTCTCAGTAATATTGATCACACTGAGGATAACCGCAGGTTCTCTGAGGACAGAATGACTGAGACTGTTACTGATCAACGAACGCTCGTGAGCTTCTGTAATAAAGAGGGGAAACAATCACATATACTGTGATTTATTACAGTGATGTATTATAACACAACAAATAGCCATAATATTATGAAATGTACACACATCAGATCAGCCAACTGTGAGAGTTCTTTACGAGTCTCTGAACTTTGAACTGAGACTGTATTCAATGCTTCCGGATTCAGAGACCTGGTAATGTTAATGAAGACACGCATGTAATATTGTATAAAACACATTTTTATGATTGATTTTTATGATTGATATTTACCTACACAAATCAAAAAATGTATATTATGCATCTAAATTAACAGGAACAAAAATGTTTTTGACAAACTTAATTTTGGTTTCGTTTATGAGTCTTTTTAGCGCTTCAAAGGAAGCTTACAACCACAAATAATAATAAATAAAAAAGTTTTAAAATGTATACAATATTTAATTTAATATTAAAAATAAATGTCAATTTAAAAAATAAATATTAATAATTTTGTCATTATTACATACAGTATTTGAATGTGTTCTGAAGAATCACTTTGACCAGTTCAGTGAGTCGTTACACTGATTCAAACTGATGTGTGAACCGTTGAACGGTTATTCTTGCATGCTGCCAAAGTGGAAAATTATTTTATTTTAGCATTATTGTGCAAAATAATGTTTATAAAATTATATTATTTTTATTAAATAAAATGATTCACCCCTATATCCACTTATAATCATTCATCTATACTCATTTTCATCTTTAAAACAGAACACAGAAATGACCCAAGAGCCTCTAAAGGAATCATTCAGTTCCAGTATTTTTAAATATGAACTCATTTCCACTAATTAAAGGGCCAGTCCCTCTGGTGTTAAAAAGCCTGATGTTTCTTCACATCTAGCTGCTATTAGTTCAAATCCAGCAACACACACACACACACACACACACACACACACACACACACTGCTGCTCAGTGGAATCATTCAGCAGATTTACATTTGGATCCATTTGCAGACTTTTGCATTATGTGAGAGTTTCACCTCTGCGTGACCACTGGCGTTTACAGCTTTCTAAGTTGCTAAAACACTAAACTCCATTCTCTGAACCAAATTCTCAAAAGCCTAAACCAATTTGTCGAATAAATCACTATTTCTGCAAAACCTTAAACAGGTTCAGGGAGGTAAAACACCGCAAAACACTAAACAAAAGTTAAACACAACTACAAGTTGTCATCATTTATGTCATCATTTACACGACCTTATTACTAATGATGTGATCAAACCAACTGTATGAAATATGAGTCAGTTCAGCAACAGCTGACACAGGTGCGCTGATGATATGAACAATAGATGGAAACAATCTGAGAGGAAGAGGAGGAAGAGGACGAGACAGAGTGTGGACAGTGTCAAGGTGAAGCTTTTTCCCTTCAACAATGATGTGGAGAAACTCCTCCGGCCGGACCAACATGAAGACATGAAGCAGAATAAATCTCTCGTACTGACCTTGATTCTTTTCATTTAGAGTTTCTTACTGCAAACGTTTTGGCTTTTGCAGTTGGGTTACTGTATTTTCACAGTGTGATACAGATACTATACAATATTCAATACTATACACTTGCAGTGCATACAATATACAATATATTCACCTTACTGTAAGTTGTCATTACTATTCTTTTTTTACGTAATTGCAAAATTTGTTAACTTTGTTTTTCAGAAACTGCATGCTTTCTGTGTTCTCCATTATTTGATGTAGTGTCTAACGAATGATCTGTAGTGTTTATAATATTGACTTGTATGATCTGAGAGCATTGCTTGATTTTGAGTTCAGATAAAATGGTTTTGAAGCAATTGTTTGATTTTGCCAGAAGAGTCAGAGGTTCTGTGAATGTGGTTTTGTGTTTAAGGTTTAGAGATAGGTGAGTGATGGTTTCAAGAAATGTGCTTTAGCAATAACAGCAGTTGTGAACATGGTGAACCTGTGGTTAGTTTAATCACGGCGTGTTGGAGGAACGGTCTGGTTTCAGCGAGTTGTCAGGCTGTGATTTAGGTGACAGGAACGCTGGTTCGCTCTGGTTTGTTTATCCAGTCTGCTGTTTTAGCACACATGTTCTGTTAGTGCCTCCTAATAGAAACCAGAGCTTAGATGTTCCTGGAAAAGCCAAACAGACTCCTCCCTCTTCACAGTCATCATCATCATCATCATCATCACACATGGCAACATCTCTACGCTCTCCAACACCTGACCAATGACGAGCCTCGGGTTACGCTTCACCCTCGACCTCACGCCGGGGTCAGTGGGTTTCACTGCGCTCCAGGCGAAACATTAGACCACAATATCACAATATTTAAACATTCAGTGTTTGTCCTCCCAGCGTCCTCACTGACCGTGTAGATCTGTCTGAAACATGCACGATTCGGCAAAATTAAAACTAAAATAGGTGACACTTTATTTTACAGTGTCCTTGTTACATATGTTACATGCACTTACCATAATAACAGTAAATTATGCATAATTACATGCAACTGACCCTCAACCAAACCCTAATCCTGTCCTAACTCTAAGTACATGTGGTTAATTAATATTACTCAGTACTTAAATATATAATTACACTGTAACAATGACACCTTAAAATAAAGTGTAGCCCTTTAATTTGAGGTGTCCGTGTTACCATGTTATTATACATTTAAGTATTGAGTAATATTAAGCAAACGCATGTATTTACTATAGAGTTAGGATTTCTGATTAGGGATTAGTAGCTTCTAATTATGCATCATTTACAGTTTTTACTAAATTAACTACATGTAACATCTGTAAAAGGTGTTACAGAAATAAGTTAAAGTAAAGTTATTAAAATTATTAGCTGGAAATAACTAAAAACTAAACTAACTACAACTAAAATAAAAATAAATGAAACCTAAATAGCAATATTTTTATTAAAATAAAAATAAATAAAAAATTGACAAAAGCACTAAACAAAATTACAAAAAAATGTTTTAACTAAAATTAACATGAAAACTTAAAATATAAAAATAAAAGCCAATTCAAAATATAAATTTCGGTCACACTTTAGTTTAGGGTCCAATTCTCACTATTAACTACTTTATTATCTTGCATATTACTAGGAGATTGGCTATTTATTAGTACTTATAAAGCACATATTAATGCCTTATTCTGCATGATCATATTCTTCATCCCTTAATCCTAGGATACCAACCCGATTTTACGGCAATTTGTACAAATTTTACAAGGTGGCTACTTCTTACCATACGATCTCACTCGTACGAATTCATAATACTTTTGCTAAATCGTACATATTTTACGATTTGCCAAATTCGTAGGAATTCGTAGGAATGACCTACCCGACCCCGCCTCTAACCCTACACATCACGTGTGTTTTGACAAAAAGTGAGGATTTCGTATGAATTCGTACAATTTGTCTAAACCCGCGTGATGTGTAGGTTTAGGGGCGGGGTCTGGTCATTCGTACGAATTTGGCAACTCGTAAAATATGTACGATTTAGCAAAAGTCTTACGAATTCGTACGAGTGAGATCGCGAGATAGCATTGATAATCCCTAAACTTAACAACTACCTTACTCCCTATTAATAAGCAGTAATTAGGAGTTTATTGAGGCAAAATTCATAGTTAATAGTAAATAGTGAGAATTGGACCCTAAACTAAACTAAAGTGTGACCAGAAAATTCTATTTCAGTATTTCAGCCTTTCTACTTGAAAATTACACATTTTATTAACACTTAACACTTCGCATTTAATTCAAAGTGTGTCACGGTTCATGAATTCGCTGTCTCTTCCTTGTCTCGTGTGATTGTGTATTGTGCGTGTGATTAGTGTGGGTGTGTCCTCCGATTACCGCTGATCATCAGCGCCAGCTGATTCCACTCAACTCTCCTATATATTCTCAGTGACTGGTGTCTTGCGTTGTCAGATCGTTGTGGTGTCTACCGGTGTTGGTTCCTGTCCTGTTTGGCGTCCTCTCGTGATCTTCGTTCCAGTTTGGATTTGTCTCTTCGTGTCTTCGGTTCCTGTCGTCATCATTACAGTTCTGGATTACAGACTTCTCACTCATCTGCCATCCACCACCTGCCCGGTTGCCCATCGAGGTCCCTGCGTCACTCGCCTGCCCTGTGAGTTGTGTTTGTGTAGACCTGACCTTCACTGTTTATTTATAATAAACATCTTTTACCTGCATCTTGCTTCCTCTCGCATTCATGACAGAACGATCTGACCAGATCATGGAAGCAGCAGGTGGTCCCACGATCAGCCTTGACGAATTCATCGCTTGCAGTATCACTCGGATGGACACACAGGGCCAGAGCATCGCGAACACAGGGTGGGCCGTACAAGCTTTAGTGTCGCAGGTGTCCGAGCTCACCCAACAACTCCAACATCTGAGGAGTCCCGCTGCGCCGCCCACACCGCCAGTTCAGCCCACACCACCGGAGTCGCTCTTCCAGTCGGAACCTCATCTACCTGTACCAGAGGCATATTCAGGAGAACCCAGTTTCTGCAGAACGTTCTTGACCAGGTGCTTTCTCACTGCATCCCCGAACCTTCAACAATGAGAGAGCGAAGGTAGCGTTCGTTTTGATGCTGCTGACTGGGAGAGCAGTGTTATGGGGAACGGCGGTGTGGGAGAATCAGGATCCATGCTGCGCCTCATTCCAGGCACTCGGCGAGGAGATGAGGCGTGTGTTCGACCGGTCGATGGCAGGAAGAGAGGTGGCCAGGGTGCTTGCTGACCTGCAACAAGGACATCGTTCCATGTCTGACTACTCCATCGAATTCCGCACGCTGGCGGCCGAGTGCCAATGGAACGAGGAGGCGCAGTGGGACATGTTCCTGCATGGGCTGGCTGACCGTGTCCAAAAGGAGATCTACGCGCTGGACCTTCCCACGACTTTAAATGGGCTCATCGAACTGGCTCTAAGAGTAGATGCACGACTCTCCAGGATGGAACATCGCGTTCCTCCGAATCGACTACCTGGAGGCACTGAAGGTCCACGGACCAGCGGCGGGGACACGGTCAGCCCCGTCTTCGATCACGAGCCCATGCAGGTAGGGAGAGCTCGGGTTTCCCGGGAGGAGAAGGAAAGGCGGAGGTCCCAGGGACTTTGTCTTTACTGTGGGGGAGCGGGCCACTTCCTGCTCGATGGTGTTTTAAGCCCCCAATGGCTCCTTAGAGGCAGCTAACCCTACCCTCAACCTTAAACCTACCCATCCCCTCGCTGCCTGGAAGGCGCCGTTGGGGGCTTAAAACACCAAACACCCCACTTCCTACACGCCTGTCCAGTAAAAGGGCCAAGCTCGGTAGTAAACGTGAGGCTACTATCGGGTGGGATCTCCGCCGAGAAGACCTCATCACCATCGTCCACGCCCCTCCCGGTAAGACTGAGATGGGCAGCCGGCACACACGACTGTCACACCAGGAGCGGAGCGCAGAAACTTCTCATCCCTGTCACCTCACTTACTCACAGCATATCCGTCAATGCTCTCAATGGTCAAAGACTCCCCAACATTGCACTCACCACCGGACCCATAACACTCACCACATTAGGCAATCATACTGAGACTGTCATTTCTTCTCTTGGTCTCCCCCCTGGCACCCGTAGTACTTGGTCACCCCTGGCTCACGTTACACAACCCCAGGGTGGACTGGCGTCAGCACTCCATCTCCGCATGGAGTACTCAGTGTTTTAAGTCTTGTCTTGCATCTGCTTGTCCGTCTGTACCTGTTTCTGTGTTTCAGGAGGAGGCGGTGGATTTACCTAACGTGCCCGTTGAGTACCTAGACCTGAAGGAAGTGTTCAGTAAGTCCCGTGCTGCTTCTCTCCCTCCGCACCGTCCCTACGACTGTGCTATAGATTTACTGCCAGGTAAGTCTCCGCCTAAGGGCAAGTTATATTCGCTTTCTGTTCCAGAAAGGGAGGCTATGGAGAAATATATTTCTGATTCTCTAGCAACGGGGTTCATCTGGCCTTCCTCTTCACCTGCGGGGGCGGGGTTCTGTTTTGTAGGTAAGAAGGATGGTTCTCTGCGACCTTGTATTGATTACCGGGGGTTGAATAACATCACAGTAAAGATTACTTATCTTTTGCCGCTGATGTCTTCAGCTTTCGAGAGGTTGCAGGGAGCATCAGTCTTCACAAAATTGGATTTACGGAACGCCTATCATTTGGTTCGCATTAGGAAGGGGGATGAGAGGAAGACGACGTTTAACACCCCCAGGGGGCACTTTGAATATTTGGTCATGCCGTTCGGTTTGTCCAACTCTCCAGTGGTCTTCCAGGCACTCGTCAACGACGTGCTGCGAGATATGGTAGATCAGTTCTTATATGTCTACCTGGATAACATATTGATTTTTTCATCTTCTCTCCAGGAACAGGTGCAGCACGTCCGACGAGTACTTCAGAGGTTGTTAGAGAATGGGCTTTTTGTCAAGGTGGAGAAATGCGATTTTCATGCACAGTCTGTTTCTTTTTTAGGATACATCATCTCGTCTGAGGGAGTGCGTATGGATCCTGAGAAGGTTAAGGCTGTGGTAGACTGGCCAAGTCCAGATTCCCGTAAGGCCCTACAGAGGTTTCTGGGGTTCGCCAATTTCTATCGACATTTCATTCGCAATTTCAGCCAACTAGCCGCTCCTCTGACTGCCTTGACCTCCCCCAGAACTACGTTCAGGTGGTCCGATACAGCGGAGGCTGTATTCGCCAAACTGAAAAGTCGCTTCACTTCGGCTCCCATCTTGATAGCCCCTGATCCTTCACGTCAGTTTGTGGTGGAGGTCGACGCGTCAGAGGTGGGGGTAGGCGCAGTTCTCTCCCAACGTTCTCCCACAGACGACAAGATGCATCCGTACGCGTTTTTGTCCCATCGTTTATCTCCTGCCGAACGTAACTATGACATTGGTAACAGAGAGTTGTTGGCAGTCAAGTTAGCGTTAGAGGAATGGCATCATTGGTTAGAAGGGTCGGGGGTACCTTTTATTGTCTGGACCGATCACAAGAACTTGGAATATATCAGAACCACCAAAAGACTCAACTCCAGGCAGGCTCGGTGGGCTCTTTTTTTCAGTCGGTTAGATTTTTCTCTCTCGCACCGCCCGGGTTCCAAAAACATCAAACCCGATTCTTTATCGCACATTTTTGACCATTCCGAACGCCCGTCCGAGTGCATTTTACCAGAGACCCTATTTGTCTCCACACAAATGGGAGATCGAGTCGAAGGTCAAGACGGCCTTAGAAGGGGTAACGCCTCCGCCCGGTGGCCCACCGAATCGTTTTTTTGTGCCGGAGGGATTACGGTCTGACGTTATTCAGTGGGGGCATTGTTTTAACGTGGCTTGTCATCCAGGAGTTAACCGCACCAGTTTGTTTGTCAGGCAACGATTCTGGTGGCCATTAATGGCTCTGGTCCCACATAGCGCTAGATTTTATCACCGCCCTTCCGCCCTCCCAGGGCAAGACGGTCATTTTGAAGGCGGCTCATTTTATTCCCTTGCCTAAATTACCCTCTGCCAAGGAGACAGCGGTGACTGTAGTAGACCACGTTTTTCGCTTACATGGCCTCCCGATGGACGTGGTTTCCGACAGGGGACCCCAGTTTGTCTCCAAATTTTGGCGAGAATTATTGGGAGCAACTGTCAGTCTGTCCTCTGGGTTTCATCCCCAGAGCAATGGCCAAACCGAGAGAGCCAACCAGGATTTGGAAAGAGTGTTGCGATGTTTGGTATCCAAGAATCCTTCCTCCGGGAGTCATCAGCTTTCAATGGTTGAGTACGCTCATAACTCGTTACCAGTGTCATCCACGGGCCTATCTCCATTTGAGTGTAGCTTACCAGCCACCAGTTTTTCCTAGCCTGGAATCCGAAGTCGCGGTCCCCTCCGCCCACGCCTTCGTCCAGAGGTGTCACCGCACATGGACCAGAGCCCGTGAGACTCTGCTCCAGGTGGGGGCACGCACCAAGGCTAAAGCCGATCGCCACCGGTCGAAGCCTCCCGTATACGTCGTTGGTCAAAAAGTGTGGCTTTCAACCAAGAACATTCCGCTCCGCTCCGTTTCTAATAAATTAGCTCCCAAATTTATTGGCCCATTTACTGTCACCAAGATCCTGAGTCCGGTGGCAGTCCGACTCAAACTTCATTCCGTCTTTCATGTATCCAAATTAAAACCCGTGTTTTATTCTGTATTCTGGACTCGAGACAGAGGGGACGCGGATTCCAGTACCTGGTGGACTGGGAAGGTTACGGTCCGGAGGAGAGAAGTTGGGTACCTGCTAGAGACATACTGGATCACTCCCTTATAGATGATTACAATCGACAGGTAAGAGTGTCTGCGTACTGTCACGGTTCATGAATTCGCTGTCTCTTCCTTGTCTTGTGTGATTGTGTATTGTGCGTGTGATTAGTGTGGGTGTGTCCTCCGATTACCGCTGATCATCAGCGCCAGCTGATTACACTCAACTCTCCTATATATTCTCAGTGACTGGTGTCTTGCGTTGTGAGATTGTTGTGGTGTCTACCAGTGTTGGTTCCTGTCCTGTTTGGCGTCCTCTCGTGATCTTCGTTCCAGTTTGGATTTGTCTCTTCGTGTCTTCGGTTCCTGTCGTCATCATTGCAGTTCTGGATTACGGACTTCTCACTCATCTGCCATCCACCACCTGCCCGGTTGCCCATCGAGGTCCCTGCGTCACTCGCCTGCCCTGTGTGTTGTGTTTGTGTAGACCTGACCTTCACTGTTTATTTATAATAAACATCTTTTACCTGCATCTTGCTTCCTCTCGCGTTCATGACAAAGTGTTACTGGCTGTTTCTTTGTTATGTTTTGTGCAACAGTTTTAAAGTGGATCCTATTTTTCCCAGTTTACAGTGTTTGAATCCATCATGCTTTACTTATTCCTTGTTCGTGTTAAATTCCTTGTTCGTGTTGTAGTGCGTTAACTGTTACTGAAACTAAGAGCGCATTCACACTGTGGCTTACTCATCCTTTGCATCATTTTTGAGAAGATGAAGTTGTATTATACTCTTATGTTATATGATTAATCTTTCATGCATTTGGATGCGTTTGGGTGAGTTACAGTTATGCAAAGCAATTCAGCTTCAGCTCAAGTGAATTAATCCTCAACATTATCAACTATCACTGGAATATTTGAAAATATGATATTCTAGATATTTCTTCTTCAAAAGTGCATTGATTGATAATATCTTGAAGTGTTATTCTAACAATATGTTTTAAAATTATGTTCTGAATTTTCTAAATCAAAAATCTTTGCCTGTAATAATATAATAGATGAGATTAAGCTGATGTAAAAGCTGATACAGTTATATGGCTGTAATATATTATTCAATAGGGAGTGCCAGTGTTTAAACAGGTTTAATTTTTCATTAAATTTGTCAGAAAGGGTCTCAAATCAAGTGGCAGGGGAAAAATCAATAGCCTTAACAAATAAACATTAAAATACAAACATCTAGTCTATTGTAGATATTTCTGCATCAATGAACATCGTTCAATTAAACAATACGTGTGCGTTTGTAAAACAAAATGATATCCAGCTATAGATCTTCTCTTTGAGTTTCTACAGACAGGAGGACTTAACCTTTGACCCCGAGGGAAACCTCTGTCAAATAAATGTGCTTCTGAAATAATCCTCACATGTGACTCTCCCTGCATGTGTGTGTGTGTGTGTGAGTGTATTTGCATTTCAAGCCTTTAGATGAATCATGTATTTTCATTGAGTGTATAACCGTTTGGTTACTCTGGAAAAACAAATATTCTCGGCGGGTCGTCCTCTCTGGATTTCCACGGAGCATGATGACCTTTACTCAAACCAAATAATGGAGAGGAAAGAGCCGTGTGTGTGTGTGTGTGTGTGTGTGTGTGTGTTTTAGTAAAAAACTTAAGCGCTTGTGGGAAGTAAAAGATACAGACTGGTGGGCCGGAAAGCACTTGGAAGTAAATGACGGAAACCAGTCAATTTGTCACGGTTTGGGTTTTCTTGTCACTGTCATGTTCCTGTGTCTTGTCATGTGATTCCCTGTTTGTCATGTGATCCTGCCATGTGTCTTGTCATTGGTTAATCGTCTGATCATTGTTCACAGGTGTTCCCTGTCTTGTAATTAGTCTATGTATTTAAGCCCTCATGTTTGCGCTGTGTCCTTGTCGAGTATTGTTTGTTCTATGTCCCAGATCCAGTTTCTTGTTTTCTAGTTTAATGCCACGCCATGCTTTTCTTTTATGTTTGATCTTGTTTTTTAATTGTTTTGTTATTAAAGTTGCGTTTGGGTTCTCAACCAGCTTGCCTCCAGTGAATCTTTTGTAACAGAATAATACATAGACTAATTACAAGACAAGGAACACCTGTGAACAATGATCAGACGATTAACCAATGACAAGACACAGAAACATGACAATGACAAGAAAACCCAAACCGTGACACAATTCAGCTTCACAGTTACAATCAGGAAAATAACATTCAATGATGCAAACTTCATCGGTAACACTTCACAATAGGGTTCAACATTAGTGAACAACACTTCTGCAGCATTTATTAATCTTAGTTAATCTTAATTTCAACATTTACTAATAAAATGAAAGGTTGTATTAGTTAACATTAGTTAATGCACCGTGAACTAACATGAACAAACAAACAGCTGTATTTTTATGAACTAACATTTACAAAGAATAATCAATACTGTAACAAATGTACACTGATAAAAATGATTTTGTGGTGAAGTAAATACTACAGAAAAAAAAAATGTAATTTACATGAAAAAAGTTAGTTCAGGCAAGAATTTAAAAAACGAAGTAAATTATATATTAGTACTCAATTCAAGCATGTAGAAATGAAAGCGTAGAAATAAACATTATAAAATTAAGTAAAATTACTAAACTTTTCTGATACCGGTGTTCCCATCATGCACTGGGCCTTGAATAATCAATGAGGTTGATTTTTCACAGTTTTCCAGCTGCATTTACACTGTTTTATCATTGATTTTGTTGTTAGGATTAGTAACTTGCCATGTGACATTTGGAGTTCATTTTCAACTCAAAATGACACATTCAAACACAAAAACGATCCATCAAATGTTACTGTGATTGTGTATTGTCTACCGAGTATTGAGGTCTCTGCGTTCACCTTACGTGTAATATTTTATGTGTATATGGTGTCTCACACAATATCTATTGTATGTATTAATTACTTAGATGTTTCTAAGTAAAGCATATACTTTAAAAGTGTGGTTTAATTCAATGTTATATTGTTTGAGTGAAATGTATTGCAAAGGAAACTTCAACTAAATAGATATTACTCAACCTTTTACTAGCCAAGTTAAAATTACTTATTTTCTTTGTTACTTTCATTTAACTTAGTTAAGTAGAGTTTACTTAATTCCATATGTGAAATTTACTTAAAAAATATGTGTGCAAAAAACTTGCCAAAGAAAAATTAAGTAAATTTACTAATTGTTTTTTTCAGTGTATTGCTCTTTGTTAGTTCACATTAACTAGTGTTAACTAATGAACCTTATTGTAAAGTGTGACCACTTCATCAAAAACTAACATTTAATATCTTGTGCATTTGTGCTGTTGCATGGATTAAAGAGCATTAAAATATCTTTTTTTTTTTTTTTTGATGAACCAGTCGTTCATAGTCCTTCAAGGTTCATAGAAACCTGGGTGTGCTCTTTGATGACAATCTTTTTTTATTTGAAATCCACGTTTCTAGTATCTGTAAAAACGCATTCTTGCATATTTAAAATATATCTAACCTACAACATATGCTCTCAATGACAAATGCGGAACAGTTAGTTCATGCGTTCATGACCTCAAGGCTAGATTATTGTAATGCTCTACTGGGTGGTTGCCCTGCACGCTTAATAAACAAACTACAGCGGGTCCGAAACGCAGCAGCTCGAGTTCTTACCAGAACCAGGAAGTATGACCATATTAGCAGTTCTGTCAACACTGCATTGGCTTCCTATTAAACATCGAATTATTACTGATTACTTACAAAGCACTAAATGGTTTAGCTCTCCAGTACTTGAGCGAGATCTTAACGCATTATAGTTCTTCACGTCTATTGCGATCTCAAAATTCTGTTTGCTTAGGTGTGGACACTTAATATTCAACATCTCCTGCATTGACTCCATTATATGAGAATTGAGCTGGACGATGACATCACGGTTTCCTCCAGAGTGGCTGTAGAGATAAATTAACTAAATTAATAACTTTTTTTTACAACAGAAATGAACCATCACTGAACTTAATCTGGACTATGACACTATTTTCTTCTGGATAAACAATCTTTGTTGCATTATTTTCCTGTTATCTCTGTAAAGCTGCTATGAAACAATCTGTATGTAAAAAGCGCTGTATAAATAAAGGTGACTTGACTTGACTGTGTGTCCCTGCTGAAAATAAGCTTAAACCAGTCTAAGATGTTTAGCTGGTCTTGATGGTTTTAGAGACAGCAAGCCACAGGATCATATAACCACACAATATTAGCCCTCAGATGATGAGATTATGAGGCAGTGCTTGTAATAATTAACCTTCTGAATAAACCAGTGAAACCATCATATTTTGACGCAACACCGTATAGTAATACACACAGAATCATGGTGCCACTCATATTTTGTAATGGACACACATAAAAGAAACGTGTAAGACCTTTCTTATCTATTTCTGCATTTCTAATCGCTGACTTTAACACGCATGTGTGTGAGGAATAAAAACAAAGTGCACGTGACCAGAGGAAAGCAAACACTGGTTTGCTATAGAGACGGAGCTCATGATAAAACCTCCTCCTCCTCCTCCTCCTCCTCCTTCACATCAACCTGAGCAAACAAACAAACCAGCGGCAGACAGAGTGACACGGCTCATGCACACACACGCTCAACACACACACCACTTCATTTCAGCCAGCATGTTTACTCTTATGCATCAGCAAAAAATGGGTATAAAACATTTATTTCATGCATAAACACAGCATAAATGCACAAGAAATGTAATATTACCATTCATGAACACGCAACATTTTGCATGTCATGTCTACTTGTTTACATGTTTGATCCAAATGCAGAAAATCACACTTTTCAGCAACTACAATATGTTAGAGTTGAAATACTGTAGAGAAATAATGCAGGCAAGCTGAGCATTGATGCATCTCACAGGAATCAGCAGCGCTGCTGGACCGTGTGCTGGTGTGTGTTTGATGGCTAATGTAGTCTCGAGACAGTTTCTCATGTGCAAACGTGTGTTGTGTGTGTTTAAGAAGATAAGCCTCTAGTTTCACCACGGAAACTCTAATTTCATGAAACCAAACAGGTGTAGCAGCGCTAAACCATTAGGTAGAGTACATTTAGACCACACACACACACACAAAAAAAATACAGTAAAAACAGTAAAATTGTGAAATATTATTAGAATGTAAATCATCAGTTTTCTATGTGAATATATAGTAAAGTGTAATTTATTCCTGTGATCAAAGCTGAATTTTCAGCATCATTACTCCAGTCTTCAGTGTCACATGATCCTTCAGAAATCACTCTAATATGATGATTTGATGCTCAAGAAACATTTATGATTATTATCAGTGTTGAAAACAGTTGCTGCTTCATATTTTTGTGGAAAACGTGATACATTTTATTTACTTTGAATAATAGAAAGCTTATTTGAAATTGAATCTTTTGTAACATTATAAATCTCACTTTTGTGTATTAACTGACCACATACTTTTAAATAGTAGGATGTGTGTTTATACGCATATACTATATTTTTTTATACTATATTTACTATTATATATACACTGTATATAATATACACTATTAAATGTGCTCTGGAAACTTTTACTGTACAGCAGAAGACGAGTCTTTCCAGTTTTTCATGGTTTCTGCTGTTTCTGCTTACTGTATATCTGGATCTGATTTAAATTATTATTAGGTAATAGTTGAGATTTTTGAGCAACACTGCCCTCCTGTGTTTAACTGAAATATGAGCGTCATCAACAGATGGATGGATGGATGGATGGATGGATAGACACATAGATAGATAGACAGACAGATAGATAGATGGATAGATGGATGGACGGATGGATGGACACATGGATAGATGGATAGATGGATGGATGGATGGATGGATGGATGGATGGATGGATGGATGGATGGATGGACACATGGATAGATAGATGGATGGATGGATGATGGATGGATGGACACATGGATAGACACATGGATAGATAGACACATGGATGGATGGATTGGATGGATGGATGGATGGATGGATGGATGGATGGATAGATAGATAGATAGATAGATAGATAGATGGATGGATGGATGATGGATGGATGGATGAATGGACACATGGATAGACACATGGATAGATGGATTGGATGGATGGATGGATGCATGGATGGATGGATGGATGCATGGATAGATAGATAGATGGATGGATGGATGGATGATGGATGGATGGATGGATGCATGGATAGATAGATAGATGGATGGATGGATGGATGATGGATGGATGGATGGATGCATGGATAGATAGATAGATGGATGGATGGATGGATGATGGATGGATGGATGGATGGACACATGGATAGATAGACACATGGATAGATAGACACATGGATAGATAGACACATGGATGGATGGATTGGATGGATGGATGGATGGATGGATGGATGGATGGATGGATGGATTATACTGTATTAATATATTGTTATATTGTATTAATTCTATCAACAGGTCGTTTCACTGGATGACCACAGAAGAAACTCATACAGGTCTGGAACAACATAAGGCTGAATAACAACAGAACATCTTTGGGTCTTTAAGAGCTCTGATTCACTTCATGTTTTCGACTGAGCATCTAAAAAATTCAAATGATAAAATATGTCATTAAAATATTTCCCATGGCAGTTCATCAAGAAGCGCATTTATATAGGAAACTTCATGAACAGAAATGCAATAATAATAATAGTTTCCACCAGTAATAACATTCCTATCAAACACACAGCTAAAGGAAGAGGATTTGATGTTGAAGAGAACACACACATTGACATCATGTGACCCTGATGGAGATCCTGATGACCAGAAGCTCCAGCGTGACATGTGCTCATGAAACCCTCCATAACAAACCGCTCGAAAACATCTGAGTTAATGTGCTCCACCTGAGAACGCCAGAGAGACATCACGACAAACAACACGAGCACAGAAACAAGGTTTCCAGGGAAAGGTGATCTTGACCCCGACGACCTGCAGGACAACCGTCTTTACCGGGTCATTTACTCTCTATGAAAGATTACTGGCGACGTGATTAACCCTTGGGTGCTGTTCCTGTGGCGCTCACTAATGACTGTGAACATTTCTATGAAATAAATGTTTTTTATTTAATAATAGACGACACTTGGCAAATTATGGCTGAAGTGAAAAAAAGTTTAAAAAAGTGAATTTGAAAAGTGAAAGTTATAAAAAATTTACATGTATTGTTATGAAAAATACACAAAAATACATTTTTTAATTGAACAGCCAAAAGACCAGCTTGAGAGGAGCACAAGTGACACTTACACACCAGACACACACACACTCAACTAACCCATGCCACCACACACCAGACACACACACACTCAACTAACCCATGCCACCACACACCACACACCAGACACCAGACACACACACAACTAACCCCTGCCACTCACACACCACACACACACATAACTAACCCCTGCCACTCACACACCAGACACACACACACACACACACACACACACACACACACACTCAACTAACCCATGCCACTCACACACCAGACACAAACACACACACACACACACACTCAACTAACCCATGCCACCACACACCACACAACTAACCCCTGCCACTCACACACCACACACACACATAACTAACCCCTGCCACTCACACACCAGACACACACACACACACACACACACACACACACAACTAACCCATGCCACTCACACACCACACACACACACACACACACACACACACACACACACAACTAACCCATGCCACTCACACACCACACACACTCAACTAACCCATGCCACTCACACACCAGACACAAACACACACACACACACACTCAACTAACCCATGCCACTCACACACCAGACACACACACACACACACACACACACACACACAACTAACCCATGCCACTCACACACCAGGCACACACACACACACACACACACACACACACAACTAACCCATGCCACTCACACACCACACACACTCAACTAACCCATGCCACTCACACACCACACACAAACACACACACACACACACTCAACTAACCCATGCCACTCACACACCAGACACACACACACACACACACACACACTCAACTAACCCATGCCACTCACACACCAGACACAAACACACACACACACACACACTCAACTAACCCATGCCACACACACACACACACACACACACACACACTCAACTAACCCTTGCCACTCACACACCAGACACGCGCGCACACACACACACAGGACTATAGGCCAGTAATGTATTGGCCTTACCTGGCTTCTTTATTGGTATAATTATTGCTTCTTCCCATATCTTGTTATGAGGCAGTGGTAATTTTTCAAGACTTTCTTCACTTGTGTGTTTTATCATGCTGTAAGGTTGGAGGTCAGGCTCTTTTCAACTTATACAGCCGCAACTTCTCTCTATTTACGGATATGTCGACACGCACGGGCGAGTGACGCGTGTACGCAATTTCCCGCTAAAACCATCCCGACCAGTCTATAATATAAAAGGCTTACCAGGTGAAAAGGTGAACCAGGGTAAGACAAAACGATGTTTTGCAAGAATCATCGATAATGCATTGAATCATTACATTTAGTTAATTTTGAACAAAAAAATAAATACAAAATGCACCTTTAACAGAAAACTATACGTTATTTACCATATACAGTAGGCTACATAAAAATAAATGTGCTATTTGCTAACCAAATTTCGTACGTTTTATAAATGACTAAAAGGAAGGAACCTGCCAGTGCTGTTCAAGATAGCATGATCTTCTTGTTTATCATATTTAACCTGCTGAAATAATTATGGAATTTCATAAAATAAGAGTAGGCCTACCGGTAATTGCTTGGATTAAGTAGCTTCTGATTGTATTGTTCTCTTCATTGTAATTTGCTTTGGATAAATAAATTAATGTATACTTGATATATCACACTTCTCTCTGTGAAATCTGTTAACAATAAAAGCATCGTTTAGAAACAGGCAATAATAACTTAAGTATAATAATGGAATGATGAAGGAACTTTGGTTTCCATGTTAATTTCGTAAGGAAGCATAAGCAATATGATATTGTGTCCACGAGGTGTCGCTGTTAGATCATATTAATGAAACTTCAATTCAGAATTCAACTTTATTTTTGGGAATACAATACACGTTACATGAAAACCTTGAAAAAAAACAACAACAACGTGGAGGTCAATAGAAAAAAGTTCTGTATATCATTGCTTGTCATTTCTGTGATTTTACCTGGTCATGTCATTTCTTCATACAGAGGGGAAATACACTGAGTTTATCTTATATACATTAGTTGATTTGTGGTCTAAATTCTCTGAGAAGCTAAAAATGGCACATCAGTACAAATTTGAATCTGAACCACAAAATATTCATTTCAGGCTAAACACTGGTCTTTCAGTAGATCCAGATGATATAAAAAATGAGAACAAAACATAAAAACAACGAGAACAAAAGTGCAAAAGGCATAGTACTCTCCAGGTCAAAACTCTTCAAATGAAAATATTTTTACAGCACGATATAGTAAACGATCTACAGTACGCATAGTATCTTGACATAACATCAAATCGTTAAATTCTGGCACATCCTGAACATCACTTAAAGCAACTAATTTCTAGTTAAAGCTTTCTATATATTTAGCGAACAGGACAAAAATGTAAGGCATTCAACAAAACATCAATCATGTATTATGCAAACTAAGCGCCATATGATATTTTTCATATGTACATTACATACATTCATATTTCCTATTAGTTTGTATTTTATGAAAAGACATTGACAAGAGAATATAGTAGCACTTTATTTTACAGTCCTGTTCTGCATGTACTTATTACAGTAATTACAATAACTGGGTAATAACTACCCTGAATCTACCCCTAAACCTAACCTTAGTTACATTATATTACCAGTACTTTCTTATGTAAGCACAAGTAAGGGAGCAACAGAGGTTACTGTTAGGTTTAGGGGAAGATTTAAGGTTAGTAGTTATTACTCAGTTATTGTAATTACTGTAATAAGTACATATAGTGCATGCAGAACAGGACTGTACAATAAAGTGCACCCGAGAATATGATTATGTAGCGTGTGTGTGTTTCTGAAAGTGTAAAGAGCCTAATGTGTATATGGATGAGCGCTTCTTTTGACTAACTTCATCAAACTTTACATCCATGTTAAAACATCTTATTATGTCACATGATCTGTTCATTATGGAAGCATGTTTCAGTGTTTCAGTTTCAGAATAAAAAATAAATAACGTAATTGCGATACAATTCTGACTTTTTATCTCAAGAGTTAATAATAAAATATAGTCGCAATTGCGAGTTTAAAAAATAAAGTCACAATTGCGAGTTATAAAGTCAGAATTGCAAGAAATAAACTTGCAATTTTTACTTATTTTCCTCAGAATTGCATGTTTATATCTGACAATTCTGACTTTATAACACGCAATTGGGAGATATAAAGTCAGAATTGCAGGATATAAACATGCAATTCTGAGGAAAAAACGTTTTTTTTTAGAATTGGACTTTATAACTCATAATTCAGGTTTTTTTAACACGCAATTGTGAGATAAAAAGTCAAAGTTTTATTCTGTGGCGGAAACAAGCGTCCATCGGTTCATGACCTCGATGAGTCTTAGAGTAATGAGTGATGGTTTGTACACAAAATAGAGAAAGTCTGGCTTAAAACTATGCTTTAAAAACAGAAAGATTAAAAAATAAAATAAAAATCAGCCTTAAATATAATAAGCAGAGTTCTAAGAGAGAAACAAAACAAGAAAATAATAAAATAACATTCACAAGAAAAAAAAAGCATAATCTGTATTGTAAATGTAACTGGACTTTTCCACACATATTTAAATGACTGATTTTGCACGAATGAGACTGAAAGCACAGTTAGGTCTTTGCTAATTGTGATTATCTCTGCGTTTACCTTATAACACACATCAGAAGAGAGTGTATGATGGGTTATGAGATCTGCTGAACACATTCACAGCTGCTGGAGGAGGCGGGTCAGAAGAGTCCGAGAGTCTGACGAAACATCATTCTTCCCTGTGTTTATCAGGAGTGTAAATATTAACGCATGTGCGACTGCACCGACGACTGCTTGCTTCTCTGTGTGCGCGCTGTGAAGAGCATGGAGGTCCAAAGAAAGAATACAGCGTTTGAAAATGAAAGTCTCCAGAGACAGAATATCTGACAGCATCCAATGAGTGCGAGAGAAGAGGATGAAAGTGTAAAAACACACACACACACACACTGACAGAAGCGGGTTTATGAGCGACAGCATCCGACTCCCTTCATCTCCTTGTTAACAAACTCCTGCAGCTGAAACTTGGGCTCGTTCGGCTCCTTCATCTCCCTGTGCTTCAGATCCCTGAGAGAAACATCACATTCCTCAGGAAAACTCAGGAAAACTCAGGAAAACTCAGCGAGTTTATTTGCACACATCTTTAGCACAAGATTCAACGAAGGAATTAGGAAAATCTGGTAATGATGCAAACACACCTACAAATTAAACACAAATTACACCGTGTAATATTCCTCGGATTACTGTGATCTGATGTACTTTACTGGGATTGTCCAGAATCTGTGATCCAGACACTTTAATCGGCTGTTTAAACGGGAAAAGCTGCATGTTTTTCTCCATTATTAATCAGTTACTTCTACAACATTAAATGCATCAGGCAAAAATCTGTACATTTTGTGAATAACACACTCTTTATTTACAGTAAAACACGTGCTTGCTCTCAAACAGAATTGAATGCATAGTGTAAAGCTTTTCATGCATGAATGTTATTGTCTGAGACATATTCCTGAAATCCTGACACACTTTTGCATAAAATCTTGTAAACGTAAAGATAAATCCCGCTAAGCTGTGTGTCTGGAAACATGGTGTTTTGTCCATCCCTGATGAATTAATCTGCCCTTCCCTTCCCGTCTGCTTTCCGAACACACCGGGAAAACAGCACTACATCTGTGAATAAGATCCCGTTTAACACTCATTTACACAGAGAAGCTGTGTTTGCACTGACACTGAATTAGTGCTAGTAAAGCTCTACACAATGCATTTTTAGAGAGAAAGTCAAAATGTGTCTTCCTTTTGTAGAACATACAGACACTTATTAACATTAAACATGATGCATATTTACTGTAAGTCACTGCCGATAAACTTTTGCTGTATGTTTACACAAAAAAAATCCGTTTTTTTTTTTTTTTGATTGTTAGTTTTTGAAAGGAGTCTCTTCTGTTCACCAAGGCTTCAATTATTTGATTAAAAAAATGCATTAAAAACAGTGAAATATTATTAGAATATAAAACAGATGTTTACTATGTGAATATACAGTAAAGTGTAATTTATTCCTGTGATCAAAGCTGAATTTTCAGCATCATTACTCCAGTCTTCAGTGTCACATGATCCTTCAGAAATCATTCTAATATGAGGATTTGATGCTCAAGAAACATTTATGATTATTATAAGTGTTAAAAACAGTTGTGCTGCTTCATATTTTTAGTGCCTTGGTGAGCATAAAAGACTTCTTACTTCTTAAAATCTTTATTATTCCAAATTTTACAATGCATTGACATAAACTGGTTAAATTGGATTACGGGTGGTTTAATGAATAAGACGCAGCTCATGTTGTGGCAAATCTGAGGATGTTTTCTGCTGCCAATAAGAGTGTGATATTCTCAGCTCTATTAATCATGCACAGATTCTGTTTGGGCCTGAAAGCGAGTGACTTACTTTGCCACAGCAGTGAAGGACAACTCCACATTCAGACCTGATTTAGCACTGGTCTCCATGAAGGGAACGCCATACTCCTTTAGAGAGAAAGAGAACATTTGTCTTATTCCTTACAATATGCAGACACAAATGAGCCATGAACATAATGCATATCGCGATCAGTGCTTCAGAATTACTTTAAAATGTCCCTATTATGCAGTTTTAAAGGTCGAACAGGTTTACATGTATCCAAGGTCAAAAACACTTTAATTTTCTCATAATACACATTGCAGCATCAGCTCTTTTCTCTCAGTGTCTGAAACGGTTCGATCAAGGATTCAGTCTCTCTAAACCCCGCCTCTCTGAGAGCTGCTCTGCTCTGATTGGTCAGAAAGCAAACGCTCATTATCATATCTGAATCTCAGCTCTTGATCACAGTGATACGAACAGTAACGATGGCGTGGGTTTTACCGTATCAATCTCATCAAAGTGGATTTGCTTTGTCAGCAGAAACAGCGTCTTCTCGACACGAACAACACGAACCAAACTCTTCCAGTCTCAGATACACTACAGTGTTTGAGGGCGGAGCTAAGAGACGCTGTTCAGCCAATCAAGACCAGAGGCTGGCATTATGCAAATTAGTTACAAGCCTACACAGGTTCAGCTGGAAATAAGATTGGAAGAGTGTGTGTGTGTGTGTCTTATGCATGAGTAATTTAAATGCAATAACCTCTCAAAGACAATAAAAGAGGCTAAATAAGGCAAGAGATTTGCATTAATCTAGTCTGCAGTGTAAGTGTGACGGGATTGTGAATGTGACAAAAAAAAATGTATGAGTGAAACCTGCATAATGTGATGCCGGTTTGATGTTTCCCATTTAAAGCTGCATTTAGATATTTTCCCTCATTAAAAAGATTTTACACCAAGAAATTCATTTTTTTAAATGTCTACATGAGTGTGTAAGTGTGTTTGTGTGTTGATATAACACACCTTGGCCAGTTTCTCACCCTCCTCTCTCTTCACAACCCTTTCATGAGTGGCATCAGCCTGAAAAATCAATCAATAAACAATGCATTATGTATTAGCTTTGATTTCTAATCAATGTTTTCTATATAACTTATTTATGAATTGATGTCATACATGCATGGCACAATCCAAATATAGAAAGATATTAAGGTTTCAGATCAGGAAACAGTGAAGTATCTATTTCAGTAAACTTTACTCACCTTGTTCCCCAGAAGCATGATAACTACGTTCTGCTGAGCGAACTCATTAATCTCTGTGAGCCAGGCCTGCGGAAAGAGAACAACTCACTGTGATTGGATTGTAAATTTACAGGAAATTACCGTAATCTCAGATGCAGCACTTATATTGTTCTATATCTTGTTTAGGGTCTTGAATCCCTGAGCAAGAAAGAGAAAAGCAATGTTTTCCAACACAAGAAGAAAGGGCAGGTCATTTCAAGGAGTGTTTAATCAATGAAAACGGCTGGGGTGAGTCTGCAGTCACACTAAGAGCTAAGAAGGAAAAGGGCATTCGGGGGGAGAGAGAGAGAGAGAGGGGGGGGGGGGGGGAGAGAGAGAGAGAGGGGGGGGGAGAGACTTTAACTTTAAGATCACTTTATTTACAAAAACATTAAAGATTTACCATTTTTAGTAAAAAATAAAACTTTTAAAACCAACTAGAATGAGAGCAATGGATTTAAAAAAACGAACAAAAAACACAGAATCTCGACATAAAATAGCAACAACAAAAAAAAGATTTCCCCTCTTTTTCTTATATTTCCTCTACTATCAAAACTCATAAATTTGCATAAAGCATAAATTTGGAGACATCCATCAGTGTCAAAAACAGAGAGAGAGAGAGAGAGAGACCTCAGGTTAATGAAACACAGTGAAGGGTTGGAAACACCCTGAGTCTCATAATCATCTAACACGCACCCCATAATATTAATTAACTACATGTACTTACTAGTAATTACAGTAAAATTAAATTAAATTAAATTAAATGAACTCCGCCATGGCCGGTCCCAAGCCCGGATGTGAAAGGAGGAGGGTAAATATTTTTTACCCCGTAAAAAACACCGACGCTACAGAAACGTCAACAAGAAAATCAAATGACGCCTGACAGTGAAAGCCTCCTGGAAGCTATCAGGCCGACGACCATCTTGTCTACCAGGACCACAACCACCATCGGAACATGGAACATCCGCACCATGTTCGGGAAAGACGGCACAAGTAGCAGCCGAGATGAGGAGCTGCAACCTAACGATGTTGGGAATCAGCCAGTCCAGATGGAGTGGTGCAGGCCAAAAGAGACTCGGCACCGGAGAGCTAGTGCTGTTCTCAGGACATGAAGCCGACGCTGCGCCTCACACCCATGGAGTAGCCCTGATGCCGTCCAAGACTGCGGCAGCACATGGACCACGGATCCTAGCAGCTTCCTTCAGAACCAGGATGAGGAGAATCAATATGGATGTCATCCAGTGCTACGCTCCAACGAACGACAGCGACGAAGAAGATAAAGAGGACTTCTAAAGCTCGCCATAGTCCAGAACCGTCCGAACAGAAACATCATCATAGACTTCAACGCGAGGATACGAGGAGATCATGGGACAGCAGGGTATTGGCACAGGGACAGTCCAAACAAAAAGATGAACATACAAATGAATGAGTACAGAGTTGTGAGAACGCTCAGAACTCATGATACATTTTAAAAAGCACAGCACACAAATCTGCATATTACCTTATGATACTCACTCAGGAGTGCCGGTTCACACAGAAAGCATAATCTTTCAAAGCGAAAACACAAGACGGCAAACGCGGGCAGTGGAACGGGGGGAAAACACAAGGTCTCGAGGCACATTTTAGTTGAACTTATTTTAACTTGAGTGCTGCGTTTTGAGAATGCTGTGTCATGCGCGAGACGCGAGCACAACAGTTAAACACGAGTAGTGCGTTCACACTGAAAAACAATGGAAAAGTAGCAGAGTGGAATGGCTGACGTTCTGTGTGAACAGCCTCTATGCCGATGAATGCTTTAATCAATACATCTATATTTAGTATTTTCACATGCATTAAATGAGTGTCAAATCAGTTCTGAGATGCTGGTCCTCAACCAGTGTCACGTCACGTAAGCGAGATCAGCTTATTGCCTTATGATATATTAATTTCTTTTAGAGTCATAAAACCCTATTCGACAACATCAGGAAGTTCTGGGCCCAAAGAAACACAATCACAAGGAGTGGCTTTCAAAAGAGACTCTGGAGAAAATAGAGGAAAGAAAAAGGAAGAAATCAATAGCCATCAACAGCCGTACAAGAGCAGGAAAAGTCAGGGCACAGAAGTAATATACAGAAGCTAACAGAAGCATAAAGGAGAGCATAAAAGCAGACAAGAAGAACTATGTGGAGTCCTTGGCCGAGGAAGCAGAAACATCAGCCCACAAGGGGAACATGAGGGACCTGTACAGCACCATCAAGAAGCTGTCCGGCAAGTTCAATTCGCTCCGTGCACAATATGGCGACCGTTGACGTTCGAACTTGAGTGTGTGGGCCAGTACTTCCGGTGAAAACTTCCGGTGATCTGACAGCGAGAGCGAGAGACAACAGCGACCGAGTTCCATTACCAGAGATCATTTTTCACAATGAGTGTTTTTAGGATTCAAGAGAGGCGACTTGCCTTTCAGACGGTGACAGCCTCAGCACTTCATTGTTGTGTGCCGTTATGTACCGTTTTGTCACGTTACAACAAAGAAGTCAGCTTTCATGCATTCCCCGTTGACGCTCCCCGTGGGCTGAGTGGATGCAGAAGATCCGGAGGGATGACTTCAACCCGACCAAATTTTTAAATGCATATAATTTTCAGTGCATTTCACCTGTGCGTTTCTATGCTTTCTATTACTGCATTTATTTTGTGCACGTAAAGACCGTCTGTTTCATAAATCATTATCTGTCTGGTGTTTATAAGCAGCACATACAGTATTTTACTACGTGTAAAATATACACAAACTTAGCTATATTAAATTGTTTGTGGTACCTACAGTTAAAAATGTAAATGTAAAATATGTGATGATAATATTGATCGAGCAATTGATGTAAGTAAGTGAAAATATACTGTATGCGCAGAATTGAGAAAATAGTATTTATGGAGATAAACTGTAGCCTATCACAGAGCAAACATGTGAATATTCACGGTGCATTTTATGCAAACAACTCTAATCGTAGTTGTAACTCTATATTTACAGTAGGCATAACTGTCATTGCGTATGTGTATGCAGCATGAGTCAAATACAATCTTCTGTTCGTGAACAGTTTTATTTTATTAATCTGACTATGCATCCGTGCATTTAATTGCCATTGGCTCGTGTGATAGTAATATGGATCTTAGTAGTATTTTAAGTGATATAATTGATTCTATAAACAACTATAAGAGATCATTTTCGGCTTTCTCTGGCTCCCTGCACCGGGCGTAATGCGAAACTGGAAGTGTCTACCCACACACTCGCTGATCGGAAATCCAAAATGGCGGCCACGTGCAACTAGCCTATAAGCCTGAGAGACCAGTGAAGAGCAAAGATGGGCAGACCATACCTGAGGAGGAAGGACAGAAGAGAAGATGGGTAGAGTACTTGTTAAACAGACCAGCGCCACAAGACCCACCTGATATACGGACAGCGACCTGCCAATCAACTGCAACCCGTCCACGAAAGAAGAGATCCGCACGGCTATCCAGCGGCTGAAGAATGGGAAGTCTGCAGGACCTGATGGCATTCCAGCAGAGGCGCTGAAGGCCGATGTGGAGACCAGCATGGAGATGTTCCACCCACTTTTCCAAGAGATCTGGAAAAAGGAGCAAGTGCCGCTAGATTGGAAGGAAGGTTACCTTGTAAAAGGAGACCTCAGCTGCTGCTCCAACTACAGAGACATCACACTGCTGTCCATCCCAAGCAAAGTATTCAACTGGGTGATCCTCAACAGGTTGAAAGAGACAGTAGACCCTCGGCTTAGAGATGAACAAGCTGGTTTCCGCAAAGATAGATCTTGTACCGACCAGATTGCAATGCCGCGCATCATCCTCGAACAGTCACTCGAAGGGAATACACCTCTCTACATCAACTTCACTGACTACGAGAAAGCATTTGACAGCGTGGACAGGCAGACACTCTGGAAGCTTCTACGGCATTATGGAGTACCCATAAAGATCACCGATATCTCATACGACGGACTGTCCTGCAGAGTGATCCACGGCACACAAGCCACGGACAACTTCCAAGTGTGGACTGGCATAAGACAGGGGTGCCTGCTTTCTCCTGTCCTGTTTCTGCTTACTGGGTCATGAGGACATCAAGAGATCAGAGAAGGAACGGTATTCAGTGGACCCTATGGAAACAGCTGGACGACCTCGACTTCGCCGATGACCTGGCACTTCTCTCGCACACCCAGCAACAGATGCAGGAGAAGACCAACACTGTGGCAGAGAACTCCATACGCATTGGGCTGAACATCCACAAAGGGAAGAGCAAGGTCCTCAAGGTCAACGCAGCCGACACAGCACCCATCAAGCTGGTACCGATGCAGACGTACGAGTGCGTATCGGCAAGACAAGAACAGCTTTCCAGCAGCCGAAGAAGGTATGGGACTCCAGTGCCCTGACCATCCACTCCAAGATCAAACTCTCCAATCCCATCGTGAAGCCAATACTCCAGAAACATAGAGAACAACAGCCTCAACCACCTGCCTCAGGCGAATCCTACGAATCAGATGGCCAGTTACCATCGGTAACAGGGAACTGTGGGAGAGAACCAGACTGCAGCCTGTAGAGAGAGAAATCCTCCAAAGAAGATGGCGCTGGATTGGCCATACCCTCCGGAAACCTGCTAACAGCATCCCCAGACAGGCGCTCACCAGGAACCTTCCAGGCAAGAGAAAAAGAGGCGAAACACCTGGAAACGAGACTTGGAGGCAGAATCCAAGAAAATGGGACTGTCATGGGGACAACTGGAGAAACTGGCCCAGGACCGGAACTGTTGGAGAGCTCTTGTTGACGGCCTATGACCCAAACGGGACTAGAGGCGAATGATGATGATGACTTACTAGTAATAACAGTAAATTAGGCATAATTAAAAGTAACTAACCCTAATACTAACCCTATAGTAAGTACATGTAGTTAATTAATATTACTCAGTACAATGTACAATGTGTGTACGTATATACATACATATATACACCTGTCAATGCGTCTCTTATCAACTTAAAAGGGTTGAAGAGACTGTTTATTATCGGCTGCTTATAGAATAAATAAATAAAAGACATGCAGATCTTCAAGCTCTGCAACAAGTGTTCTCACAGCATGAGCTTTTCAGTCACGTGTGTTTGTGACAATGCAGAAGACAAAGAAGAAACTGTCTCATGATTCTGCCGGATCCGCTGGTTCTGTTTGATCTCGATCTTGATCTCGATCCCTTCGGTCTAAGTGTTTCTCTCTCTCACAGACTGTGGAAATGTCTCTCTCTCACAGACTGTGGAAATGGGTCTCTCTCTCCACGTCTCTGAAACTCACTCAGCCTCATTTGCATTTGAAAAGCGTAACAGTGTTATTTAGCAAAGCCTTGTACTATATCAGTGCATGAGTTTATTTCCTCCCGGGTCTGAAACAAGCGAACGAGAGTCGTTTGATCCCTCGACTGTGTGTGTTTCATGTTCTGCTTCCAGGCTTTATTCAACTACAACCAACAGCAGTCCACAGATACGCTTGATTTTCTTCCATATAGCCCAAAATATATTTATTAATTACGGCTAAAAGGATGTCTTATGTTTGATTTGTGTTATTGTGTCTAAAAGGGACACGGCATATTTCGAGAGCCTTCTGGCCTACAGTACGGCTCCGGCCGAATGTAATTTCACAGAAACATTGCAGTTGTTTTGTTTTCTTAGTTAAAGCACATTATTTTTATGTTCTGATTACATTATGCACCTTAAATGCAATGCAATTCTCTTCAGATAAAAGAGTCACCAAATGCATAAATGTAAATGTATTTTTATGTTTTGTAGAACATTTTTAAGATGTTATGCTGTGATGGAAACCAAAATGAAGGGCTTGAAATGAACTATGAGGCATGATGTGTTAAGAAAACATCATGAAATCAGAGTAAATTTCACTTTTTTTATCACAAATGCAAAATGTGTTATTTTAATATTACAGTAGGTGTGCTTTGTAGAACATTTTCAAAACTTTGTGCTTTGACGGTACCAAATTAAAAGCAAAATGCAATGTTGTTAAAACGTTTTGTACTTGCTGGGAAACTGCTGTCTAAATCTGGAGCGTGTGTGTGTGTGTGTGTGTGTGTAAACAAAAGCAACACTGTTTCATCTCATATTAAATTATTTCCCTTCACAACTTTGGTAATAACTTGAAAACTCACAGGAGATGCAAAAGTGGTCAAACCCTCAAAACCCCGGATAAATGAACCTTCTGTAAAATCATATCAGGCAAAAAAAATACAAAATAGCAAAAATAGCAGCAAAAAAAACAATTTCAAATCATATCGTTTTTGAAAAAACACTAAATTTCAGCCAATGCTCTATGGAATATTTGGTCTTTTCTTTGATATTGCATAAAAACAGACAGCACAGATTATAAAATGATGCTCACTGCGTCAGAGAGACCGACTTTAAAATGATTTAATTGAGTCGTTGTGCGAGTGTTTCACCGGTGTGACAGATGAAGATGAGCGTATCAGGAATCTTTATCGTAATGGAGGCAGACGCCGCTTCGCCACACTAACCAAGAGTGATAAATGACACGTATTTACAATAAAACATGACAAGAATATAAATGGAGGGAAAAGAGAATGTGGCAAGCATTCAGAAAGCGTTTAAAACAGACGATGAAAGGGAGGATAATGTGAAGTTAATCAAAGTAAATGGAGATAAACACGACTGAGAAGAAGAAACAATTAAATAGAATTAATTAAACGTTTAAAGATGTTATACCAGGAGCGATGGAACAAGTGAAATGAATAAGAGAAAGAAGACAGAAAGAGGGAATGATGAACACCAGGCTCAGACCAGGGACCTGAAGACATATTCATCTTATTTAGCAACGCAGATGGTAAGTAATGAAAGCAGTTTGTCACGCTGTAAAGATACTCATTATTTTAAGAAGTTCAACTACAGTAAAACTAGGAAAAGTGCCCTAATGTTCCTTAAGAGAGGAATATCAGAGCAGAATATCTCAGGTTAAACAATTATATCCAGTTAAATTATGGTAAAAAAAAAAAAAAAAAACAGATATAAGAAGAAGCAAAAAAATTTAATATAATCAGATGTAATGTGTCACGAGGGACTTCTAAGGAATATCCTTTTACTGTTTTTGACTATATTATATGGCAATCTAAAGTATTTACTTCCAAAAACAATACATTTTACATAACTTTACAGTAAAATTATATGAAATGCAATTTTAAAACATTTATAATTTACAAAACTTTTCACGGTATATGGTAAATCAATCAATAGGTTTTTACTGTTGCACTTTTCCAGGAGACTGTAAGAATACAAAACATTACAAACATAGTTTTACAGTGTAGAACAAAAATAAGTGTTAACTAAATATATTGCTAGAAAACAATCCTCCAGGGGCTTGATGGCACAGAGACTCTCACACAAGATATTCTTGCCAGTCAGATCGTTCTAATCTTGCTAATTTCCTTTGCAACGGTTAATTTAAAAGTGATTTTTAATGAAGAAAATTTTTTTTTAGCTGTTTGCAAACTCTAACCTCCAAAACAAAACTAAACTAAATCCATGCATTGAAAATGTAAACCATGCAATCTGACTTACACTGCAAAGACACTTTGGATAAAAGCATCTGCCAAATGCATACGTGTAAATGTAAAATGCTAAAAACTTTGAAGAGCACTAGTGTTGGACATTTATAGCTGGAAAAAATAAAACAACAAAAATAAGAACTGTGACAGCATTAAAACATCATTTTACACTAAATGCAACAAAATAAAACTAGAACAAAATAAAATTTTAACTAATATTTTCTAGAAAAAAAAATGTTTTTCAGAGATTTAGATCGTTCTGATCTATTGAATATATATTTATGCAATGATTGATTTCAAAAGTGCAGCATTTTAATGAAAAACAGCTGTGAGCGTAAACAAAACAAAACAAAAATTGCATTTGCAATTTACAAATTGTATTGACAAAAAAAAAAGAAAAAAAGAAAAAAAAGAAGAAGATCTGGCAGCAAATTTAAGTGGCCATAAGCAAAGATGACAGATTTCAGATCGTGAACTTCCTGCCATTGAAATTAATGGAAGCGCTAACAGACAACTTTAAAGGGATGGTATAATGCCCTTTTTACAAGATGTGAAATAAGTCTCTGATGTCCCCAGAGTGTGTGTGTGTGTGTGTGTGTGAAGTTTTAGCTGAAAATACCCCACAGATATTTTTATAAAGCATGTTAAAATTGTCACTTTTTGAGGGTGAGCAAAAACACACCGTTTTGTGTCTGTCCCTTTAAATGCAAATGAGCTGCTGCTCCCGGCACAGGGGGCGGAGCTTCAAGAGCTCGTGTCCTTTTACCTCACACACACACGCACTGAACATTTAAAAAACTTTTAGCCTTTTATGTTCAAACCGGAGTCGGACAATGATGGAGAGACTCAAGAAGAAGAGACAACATGTAGAAGCAACAGGACATTTCTGAATGGTTAGTTGATGAATTTATGAAGCTGATGTGTAGTTATCTTCTAGTCATTGATTAGCATATTCTGTCTTGATAATCTATAAATCATGTTCAGGGGGCGGGGTTTATGTAAATTTTATGGTTGGTGATGTCACTAACCCGGGAGGAATGTGGTGTAGTCTCTACCAGCCGTTTGTTGTAGTCCTTAAAAAGCAAATATCTCCCTTTACTTTGAACTTTGAGCGTTGTAACTTTGCAGATGTTGTTTATGCTCAAACAGCAACATTACACACTAACTAAAGTTAGAAAAGTCAAATCTTAATCAACCACCCCTTTAATGCATGCACATCATATCGGCCTCTACTGTACATGCATGAGCTGTGATGATCCGTTCATCAGTCAAGAATAAAGAGGAAGACTGACTCGATCCTCGTCCACCTCTGAGTCCACAGTCATCTCTGCGTCTGCTCATGCGTTCGGCTCTGACTGCGGGGAAGACTCGAGTAACTCACACACTCCACGACCTCCATCTGCTCTATTCTCCCAGTCTCAGGGTTTTGTCCAGGATTCAAGGTTTCTGCTGGGTCTCCTGATGGTTTGGATCAGTGTTCTTCTGAATATGTGAGGGAGAGACTGTATTTTCCTCTCTTCATCTTCAATCTATTTCCTCCGAAGGGTTTCATCTCTTGCTTTCGCTCACTGTTACATGAAACCTGCTCTGAGTTTGATCCATAGTGACATTTACGGCCAGTTAGAGCTTTGTTTGTCCACACACACACACACACACACACACCTTCACTCTTTTTATTTGTATTTATTTATCTTTTCTGTCTTGCCAAAAATGTCCTTTAAATATAGTGAATATTTTGTAGTCACATTTCTATGTGGCAACTGTATTTTCTCATGCAATACATTTAATATAAAGTTAAAATACACTACCGTTCTAATGTTTTTGAAAGAAGTCTGCTCACCTAGGCTTTGATGAATAGAAAGTTCAAAAGAACAGCATTTATTTGTTATTATAACATTATAAATGTCTTTACTGTCACTTTTGATTAATTTGAATATCATTAATAAAATGTATATAAATATCTGACTGACCCTAAACTTTTGAACAGGGGTGTTTTCATATTTCATTTTAATGATATGTTAATATCATTAATACCAAATACCAATACCAAATACCAAATGTTAATACCAAATTTTAATTAAATGGAAGGTTTTAAAATTTGTAAACACATTAATATCTCAAAATATTTAACTGACTATCAAAATAACAAAAGAAAACATTGTAACATTAATAATGATCATCATATTTTTGTTAACAGTGTCTTTTAATTTAAACATTTGATGTTGATTAGATTAGCACTGACTCTCAGCATTATTATTTTTTGATCACTGTAATATTTCGCAAATTCCATAATTCTGTCACTCTTAGCTAATACTGTAGTTTATTAATGTGTTTATTGTTGTTTCTGACATGCATTTACATTATAGGCCGTGTTATGCTTGTGAATATCGAAGCAAGAGATAGTGTTCGATAGATATTCTACTAACTATAAGTAACTTTGCAACTACATAGTATTAGTAGACTGTTAGGTTAGGGTTCAGGTTAGTAGAATAAGTTGACAAGTAGTTGCAAAGTTACTTAGTAGAATAACTAAAGTGGACTGTTGAATTAAAGTGTTACCGGAAACCCAAACTTTCAAAAAACCTTCTTCTATTTAAAATGATCAAACTTTACTAACTCGCACACCGCTCACAAACTCTCATTAGGAGGATTCGGATAAACCATCATTCATACCATCAAACTAATTTGTATCTTCGCCCTTCCACACCCACACAATCCCATAACCCCTTTCTGAATTAGCAGCACACACATATTGTTGTAATATAATATGCTGCAAATGAATATATTGTTATGAGATAACCTTTGTGCGAGACAGGATGAGGAGCAGCAGTGAAGTGAAGCGGAGATCGTATGGTTACTGTGTTTAATGGCTCTACTGTAATCATCAGAGTTCTTCACACACAATCGTGCGGATGATTACACACATCTGAGACTGATCGAGAAACAGTTTCAACAGCTGAGGAACATCAGACTTCTCCGTTACGACGCAGCCAGGAGGATTCATATGGAGAAACTAATTATAACTCTGTACCAAGACAGGCATGAAGAAATTATTAAAGATGTGTGTATGTGAGATGAATCAATCAAACCATATAAAATCTCAATCATTATCTATGTTATTATAGATTAGTAATACATACTGTATACAAAATTGTATTACAGATTTATTTATGCACTAAATACTCAAAGCTTGTTTTACACACCATGTTTTTCAAAAAGATTTTGCTTTTGAAAGCATTTTTTAAAATAGAAATCTTTTGTAACATCATAAATCTCTTTACTGTCACTTCTGATCAATTTATTGTGTTCTCGCTGAATAAAAGTATTAATTTCTTAAAAAAATATTTAAATATCTTACTGTTCCTAAACGTTTGAATGGAGATTTATATACATATAATTATCATGTTGAATCACTTTTTGGTAACTTCTATGCCGTATAAATCTTACTCACAAATAATGTAAATCTGTGACAAACCAAACTTTAATCAATAAATTTGTTTATAAATTTGTCAATAAATTTGTTAACAAATAAATAAATACATATTTATATTTCAAAATATATAAATTACTATCAAAATAACAAAAGAAAATATAGCTAGTGCATTATTAATATTTTGTATCTTATTTTCATCAACAGTCTCTTTTAATTTAAATAATTCTTAATTTAATTATGCGTACCAAGGGTGCATTAATTTGATTATTGAGTAATCTTGTGAAATATTATTACAATTTAAAGTAATTGCTTTCCATTTTAATATGTTTTAAAATGTAAAATTACTCTGTGATGCAAAGCTGAATTTTCAGCAGCTCAAAATACACTATTATTATCAAAGTTGAAAACAGTTCATATTTTTGTTGAAACGGTGTAAAAAAAAATAAAAAAAAATTGATGAATAGAATTTAAATGAATTTAATAGAAATCTTTTGTAGCATTAATTAAAATGTCTGGAGAAAAAAAAAAATTGACCCCAAACTTTTAAACGTCAGTGCTATACAATTTATATAAGGTTACTTATCATATGATATTCACTTGATCCAGCCAGTCAACATCCTCAACATCCAATCAAAACTCCCCCTCGGTCACGGCAGGGTTAAATTACCACAGCCAATTACACTCTTCACACTGACCCAGAATGTGAGGTTAATTACGAGCAGCAAGAGGAATCAGAACAGAGAAGAGCAATGGGTTCTCCATGCCAAGTCCCTCAATCCCGCTGCTGTTCTCTTATCCATATTAATGCAGCGGCCCTCACAAGTAAAGGAGCTGGATACATGCATTGATTTTCTATTTTAAAACAACGGACAAAAAGGAAAAGTACAACAAATGACACAATTTTGTTCTGCCCCTGAGGGCTGGAGGGAGAAAAATGTGGTTATGTTTACAGATGGAGAGCCAGCGTCTCATTAAAGACCTGGAATGGAGAATTCTCATCGGCAACATCCAGAGCAATGCAGTCAGTGTGGGAAAACTGCAGGAGAATTCAATCTCCAGGAAGTGCTGCACGACAGGACAACGCAGTATTCAATACACCTTCACACTGATTTTAGGGAAAATAGACAGTCAGATGATTCGTTCAGTATCAGAAAGATGAGGTTACAAATAGTTAAATATCATTCAAAGATCTGGAAATGTTTGTGGACAAATACTGACTGCAAATAAAGGAGACATTTTCACATTGATGTTGAATATCTATTATTAATGCATAACATTGAACAGTAACAAACTGGACAAAACTGGACATGCTCTACTATCTCATTTATATATTAAAGTGCCACTATTATGTATTATGTTTTTTTTTTTTTATGTATTAGTGCCACGCCATCGTTACTGTTCGTATCACTGTGTATCAAGAGCTGAGATTCAGATATGATAATGAGTGTTTGGTTTCTGACCAATCAGAGCAGAGCGGCTCTCAGAGAGGCGGGGTTTAGAGAGACTGAATCCTTGATCGAACCGAGAAAATTAAAGTGTTTTTCGACCGTGGATGCATGTAAACCTGTTAAAGGAGACCTTTAAAACTGCACAATAGGGCACTTTAATACATAATGAAGTACAACAAGTGATTTTTTTTTTTTTATGGACATAAAAATGGTTCAATCTAATTTAAAATGGCTTTTTTGGCTCTGTGAATGTGTAACCAAGTGAGTTCATCTAAACTCAAATGACTAATCAAACATGAAAGCGCAGTCAAACAGTGAAGATGCACATTAACACACTTTCTACAACAAGTGTTTAATTCAGTCTGTGGGCGTCAGGAGAGCAGAGAGAAATCATTTAATCTGTCAACCAGCAGAAACACACACACACACACACACACACTGGTCCTGCTGTCTGACCGTGACGGTGAAGTTATCTGCCATGATCCAGCTTGAATCATTATACAGAAGACTGACAGTCTGACAGTGTCAACTCACATTCAGAACCATCGAGATTTGCATTTTAAATAACAACTAAACAAAGATCATTCCACTGAGAGAGATTTGTTTGTTCTTTCTATATCTGGAACATCGTGCTGTTAACAGGCTCTCAGAAACCCCGACGGTGAACAGAGAAGTGTGTGTGTGTGATCATACGATTAGATAATGAAAACGGATGAACCTTGTGGTGAGATTTAACTCCTTATTAAAATAACTAATTCCTACAACCTTGAAAACTGACTCTAACCAAAGCTCCTCCAAACCTCAGTGACCTCAGCGGCGTTGAGAAAAGAGTTTCATGCGTGCGGTTCATGCAGACATATGTTTTTCTTATGATGTGTGGTGCCATCATGATGATATTTCCCTGTGGCTCGAGTCTAGAGTGATTAATCACATGACATTTACGGTTCAGGTGATTGGCTCAGATGCCTCAGTGGTTTCCATGAGCAAAAATGTTATATTGTAAAACGTTCCTTTTTTAATAGCACCACAAAGACATGATGTGCATCTGAAAAATTCAGAACTGAAAAAGCATATCAAGATAAATTGCAGTTTACCGGTGTCCTTTCCTAGAAGTTTACAGACATTTCCTTCAATGCAATGCAATGCATAATTCAAAACACAGGTAAAACACCTGTTAAAAACAATTCAGTAAATTCCTGTACAGTTATGGACTTTTCTTAAGCTGTACATGCTAAAGTTTTTCTTAGTTATAGTCAAAATAGGAAAAACTTGTGTAACAACATCAATGGGAGATACTTGTGCATCTGGATGTGAGAAGATGGGAAGGTCTTATAAATATTGTATTATTTCAACACAACTTTCCACTGCTGTGTTCCAGTCAAAGCATGTGTGTTCTTCAGACGGACACACACTTCAAACGGGGTCAGAAAGTGTGTCTCTGTCCTCCAGTCTTCTTTAATCCTGAAGTGAGAAGTGCTGATTCTGCTCACAGGAATGAAAGTTAGTATCCCTGCATATCATTTCACGAGTGCTGGATCAGAACGTAACATCTGGTGCTGCTGGATTTACTGTTCTGTGTTACGACCCTACAAAAAGTCCAGGTCTGGCTGGTAGTAACAAGTGAAAGCGAGTGAGCGAGCAAATAAATCAATGCATGAATAAATGCATAAATAAATAAAAGCAAAAATAAAAAAAATGCATAAATTAAAAAATGCAAAAATAAATTAAAAAATGCCAAAATAAATAAAAAACTTTTGTTTGATTGTTTGTTCTCTCTCGGTTTAGCTTCACCTCTCCAGCTTCATGTGATATTAGATGCTTTTTTATCCTCTAGGCTTTTTTTTTTTTTTTTTTTTTTTTTAATTCTAACTACATTTTTATGTAGGACTTCACTTTATGTTGCATTTGGGTCATAACAATTAGATAGACACATGAAACAGATGCAAATCAAGCAGCGCCAGTGAGCGGGAAACTGAAGAGCTCTTCGGCATGAATCACTGCGACTGGATGCATTCGGTTTCAGACTTCATTATTATTACTGATATTTAATCTCCACCACAGTAAGAGGATGGTAAACACATGGTACAAGTAACTTTTATATAGTTAATAATATTTCAAGATGAACACTTACTGGACTGAAGCAACTCCAGTTTACTTGATTATCCATACATCATTTTTTTAGAAAAATTCAGAAATGTCTGTATTTATTTATTTATTTATTTATTTATTTTTTATATATAAAATAAATGTATATATAATATATATATATATATATATATATATATATATATATATATATATATATATATATATATATATATATATATATATATATATATTTTTTTTTTTTTTTATATACAGTGAGGAAAATAAGTATTTGAACACCCTGCTATTTTGCAAGTTCTCCCACTTGGAAATCATGGAGGGGTCTGAAATTGTCATCGTAGGTGCATGTCCACTGTGAGAGACATAATCTAAAAAAAAAAAATCCAGAAATCACAATATATGATTTTTTAACTATTTATTTGTATGATACAGCTGCAAATAAGTATTTGAACACCTGTCTATCAGCTAGAATTCTGACCCTCAAAGACCTGTTAGTCTGCCTTTAAAATGTCCACCTCCACTCCATTTATTATCCTAAATTAGATGCACCTGTTTGAGGTCGTTAGCTGCATAAAGACACCTGTCCACCCCATACAATCAGTAAGAATCCAACTACTAACATGGCCAAGACCAAAGAGCTGTCCAAAGACACTAGAGACAAAATTGTACACCTCCACAAGGCTGGAAAGGGCTACGGGGAAATTGCCAAGCAGCTTGGTGAAAAAAGGTCCACTGTTGGAGCAATCATTAGAAAATGGAAGAAGCTAAACATGACTGTCAATCTCCCTCGGACTCGGGCTCCATGCAAGATCTCACCTCGTGGGGTCTCAATGATCCTAAGAAAGGTGAGAAATCAGCCCAGAACTACACGGGAGGAGCTGGTCAATGACCTGAAAAGAGCTGGGACCACCGTTTCCAAGGTTACTGTTGGTAATACACTAAGACGTCATGGTTTGAAATCATGCATGGCACGGAAGGTTCCCCTGCTTAAACCAGCACATGTCAAGGCCCGTCTTAAGTTTGCCAATGACCATTTGGATGATCCAGAGGAGTCATGGGAGAAAGTCATGTGGTCAGATGAGACCAAAATAGAACTTTTTGGTCATAATTCCACTAAACGTGTTTGGAGGAAGAAGAATGATGAGTACCATCCCAAGAACATCATCCCTACTGTGAAGCATGCGGGTGGTAGCATCATGCTTTGGGGGTGTTTTTCTGCACATGGGACAGGGCAACTGCACTGTATTAAGGAGAGGATGACCGGGGCCATGTATTGCGAGATTTTGGGGAACAACCTCCTTCCCTCAGTTAGAGCATTGAAGATGGGTCGAGGCTGGGTCTTCCAACATGACAATGACCCGAAGCACACAGCCAGGATAACCAAGGAGTGGCTCTGTAAGAAGCATATCAAGGTTCTGGCGTGGCCTAGCCAGTCTCCAGACCTAAACCCAATAGAGAATCTTTGGAGGGAGCTCAAACTCCGTGTTTCTCAGCGACAGCCCAGAAACCTGACTGATCTAGAGAAGATCTGTGTGGAGGAGTGGGACAAAATCCCTCCTGCAGTGTGTGCAAACCTGGTGAAAAACTACAGGAAACGTTTGACCTCTGTAATTGCAAACAACAGCTACTGTACCAAATATTAACATTGATTTTCTCAGGTGTTCAAATACTTATTTGCAGCTGTATCATACAAATAAATAGTTAAAAAATCATACATTGTGATTTCTGGATTTTTTTTTTTAGATTATGTCTCTCACAGTGGACATGCACCTACGATGACAATTTCAGACCCCTCCATGATTTCTAAGTGGGAGAACTTGCAAAATAGCAGGGTGTTCAAATACTTATTTTCCTCACTGTATATATATATATATATATATATATATATATATATATATATATATATATATATATATATATATATTTTTTTTTTTATATATATATATATATATATATATATATATATATATATATATATATATATATATATATATATATATATTATTTATATATTTGAGTCTCAAATATGATCATCAAGTTTCTTTGTTCATCTCTCAATCATCATTGTACTGCATTGCATTTTGTGTTTTAAAACTACAGAGCTTGGATTATAAAACGAAGCATTTAAATATCATCTTACAGAGACATATTTATTGGCAGATGTTGAAATGTATATGCATTTTATATCAGTATCTTCTGTATTGTTATAAAGATCTCATTGATTTACATTACAAGCATCAGAATTTCATCAATTTTTGTCCATATACTGTAAATATCAGCATCTTATTCGATCTCAGTTTGAGTCTCTGAATAAAATTTAGCTGTTTTTTTCCATATTCTCAATACTATATGAGCCATAAAAGCCTGATGTATCAAATATGATCCTCAAGAAAAAAAACATGCAAACTTTATTATTATTACTTTTATTTTAGATTTTGTCTAAAGGCTCAAATTCCATGTGTAAAAAAAATTATTTCAGGTTAATACTGAATAAAACCTCCCTATGAAACACAGCAACTCTCTATTGATTCAGTTCTCTGTGGTTTCTCTAGAAGCCTCTCATGAAAAATGCATTGCCTAACCAAGACGCCAACGTGAGCTCGGCCTGAACTGCTCTCGGGTGTTTTCAGGTAACACTCATCTGGTTTCTATGCATAAGCATGACTGTGCGAACGAGTTCAAATCACTGACAAAGTAATGGGTCCTTCAAAATATTACAAGAATGACTAACATTACCATCACTGTTTGCACGCTTATACATTCCCCTCAGGCTTTTAATATGAAATGGCAAAGTTTTCACTGGATGTGAAGGAGTAAAACCAGGTAATGTCTTCCCTATAGCTTGAAAATGAGTTTAAAAGGCAGTTTGTGCAACATTACACATTTCGCAGTGAATGAAAACTTTGAATGTTTGCACAAGTGCTCCGAAACCTCAGAAAGCATCATGGTAGTGATGATGACAGATGTGTCAGGCGAAGCGTTAGATTCGCTTCGACCTCCTGCTAAAAGCAGAGCCGATGTCGGTCGGGTCACTGAAATATGAAGCGATTGTGGAATATAAAGGGGAAAGTCAAAGAGACTCCAGACATGCTTCAGGATAAATCAGATAAAACATGTTAAAATAATGTTTGATTATGGTGGGAATTGTGTGTCGTCTTTCATTTCATCACTGAAATTGTCTCCATAAAGGAAATGAAAAGATTTGGCATGTGATCTTTGGCTCAAGGGTGTGAGAGAGTGTAAATGTGTCTTCAAAGGGAATGTAATGGATGGAAATAATGGATATAATGCCGACATACTTCATCCTCAAAGAGTCAGGCTCTTATCTGACGCCTGGATGGAGTGAAAATGGCTGGAAAGTGTCCTATTATATGCCATATACTGCATTACTGTGCAAATATAGAGGTCATTCACACAAGCACATACGCATGCACACATATATATACAAGCTATTTACCTCTGCTTTTTGATATTTGTTTTATATTAGTTTGATGAAGTCTTATGTAAATTTCTATCTGTTTAAGGGTCTGTACATTCTAAACATATCTAAACATTCTTAAATCAAGATACATTTACTTGGGGAAACAAAATGACTTTTTTTCTGAAAATAATAATAATAATAATTAAGTGGGTTTATACTTTAAAAAAAATCTTCCAGTGCGGTCAGAAAAAAAAAATTCAAAGGGAAAACTTATTTTTCTGACTATTGCCAGATATTTATTTTTTTAAGCACTTAATTTTGATAATTCAGAAAGAAAGACTTTATATCGCATTTCATTTTGCTTCTCAAGTAAATGTTTCTTGATTTAAGATTGTTTAGATATTTTTGTATACTATATTGAATTTTTGTATATTTTATACACATTTTATTAGTATATTTTGTTATCATTTTTTGCATATTATTTTTGTAATTAAGAGATATTTAAATTAAATATTAAAATATTATGAGATATTCTTGAATGTTTAGAACTTTTTGTAGAATAAATTGCCTTTTATTCTATATAGGCCCTATTTTATATTTACAAAAAAAAACAACTAAACTAATTATCAGACCAAAGACTGTTCTTCATTATCCATCACATAAAGCTCCACAAAGAGCCATTGTTTCACAAAAAAAAAAAAAAAAACACAATTCGTCTGGTAATGCTTCTAACTACATCCATTTGTCACCCAAACACCCCTTGACCTTGTTTTTACAGTGTTTGCAAGGCAGTTTTATATTAATGTTCCTCAGACACTGTGGTTTTCGGGGTTTCTTCTAAACTTCTAACACTAAAGGTCTGTTAAAGTTCACATATTTCCAACACCAATGAGAGGATGTGCATCTGAAACATCATTTCCTTTTACTGAGAATTATACTTTTAATTGTCTTTGAAAAAGCATATGTTATACGGACGAGTGCACGCAGAAAAGTGAGCACATTTGAGACAAGCCTTTAACATTCATTCGCCTTGCACGCACTGCTGTGTACTTGAGCAAATGCAGATCTAATTGAATGCAATTGAATCTCGACTGTAACCCTGAATATTCAGAGCTGCAGAGACTCGATAAGCCTTGATGCACGACTTTCATATAGAAAAAAAAAAAAAAAAGTAATCTAAATTAAAGCCTAGCCCTCAGTTAAAGTTATGCTTGTGCAATTGCATGAAAACTATAAAGCAAAAGTGGCATTGTGCCAAACCGAGAGTGTGTTTCATCTAAATGAGGGTAAAGCTGGTCAATTATGTGTTTCGAGGCTCAGAAGAACTGATGCATTGCTGTGTGTGTGTGTGTGTGTGTGTGTGTGTATATATCACTTCTCTTTAGAAGAAGGATCCTCTTGAATGAACTCTTGTCACTGACGGTCCACACAGCAGAAACGTTATGTCCTCAACGGACAGTTTCTGCTCCACCTTCTGCATTTTCACTCAAACGAATCTCTAGAGACGCTCTTTGGAAGATATCCATGAAACACTCAGCAAACCAACATCCACATCAAAAGAGTGTATAACACAGGACCAAAAACATTCACACTGCACAAATGTACTGGTAAAAATATGCTACAGTAAAAACCTGGTAAATTAACAGTAAGATATCTTACAATACACATACAGTGAAAAATGTAAATGGTTTAACATTGCATTGTTGGAATTTTACTGTAACTGTCCAATTATTATTTTTATTTTTGTTTTGCATGTAAAAAATATGAATTGCAATATAATTTAGGGTGAAAACACTCTTGGATGTGCTGGAGGAGACTTTACAGAGCACTGGACTCTTGCAATGTCAATACAAGATCTTGACGATGGATATAAATGTTGTGATGTTATTTCCATCAAGAGGTGCATGCATTTTTGGTCAAGATTTTGTATTGTATTGGTCTATTTTTATTTTGGTAAACTCACAATAATGACAAATCATTGTGCTTTTATAAAGTAAAGAAAGCAAACAGGAGGCTGCTTTCTGCCGTCACGGTTTCTTTCCATGAAGTTTGTGGAGCAAATTCTATTTTAGAAACGGTTTCTATTTTCCTGCGACGTCGCGCTGGAACAACAAACACAGAGTGTGGCGATGATAATCTCAGGTGCTGTTTATGTGCTTTATTTAATGTTAAAAGCGTGTAATGTGACTCTGAATATCATTTAGTGCTCCAGCTTTGAAGCTGTAAAAGCAACAATGGATAATTCACCTCAGATCTTCAAATTAAACACATGGAAACAAGAACGTTCAAACTGTGAACAAACAGTGTATTTTTTGACAAAGACTGTTTTAGTAACTCAGCCTATGTATTTTTAAAAATGTTTAAATGGTGTAATATTTGTGAGTTTGATTATGGAGCTGCTTATCCATTTTCTTGCGAGTGCGTCAAGATTACTCTCTGGTGCCGCGAGACTCCGCCCACACGCTGTTCTGATTGGCTGACTCCGCCCACACGCTGTTCTGATTGGCTGACTCCGCCCACACGCTGTTCTGATTGGCTGTGGGTTTTGATTGTTTTTTTTACACATCTCGCAGTCGTGTCGCGTCTAGTGTGGACAGACACATTATTTGTCGCTGGAATCTTATCGCCTTGTGTCTGGTTAGGACACGGTGTTACATATATATCAAAATGTAAAGACTTAAAGTAATTCATGGCAACCATTTTCAACTTCAAATGAATAAAAACTGATAACGTCTAATCTTCTATCATCTAAATGAATCTAATCATTGCATTATTGAATGGATGTAATAAGTTGTGTTGCTGCTTTAGGTTAGTATCTGGTTCTGTGAGTGATTCACTTGACCTGCAACCAGTAGCCAGTCATTATATAAAATGGCATCGTTTTAATCAAAGGCATTGTCTGTAATTATGCATTCAGGCTGTGCTTCGCTATCAAGGGAAGATTGATCAAACAATAGCAGCTCAGATTACACACACAAACACACACCGATAATAACCGGATCACAGTCACGGCGGCGGGCGAACGGCACACAGCGGGAAACATTGACACAGAAACTCCTCAGACATCGAGAAACGCTGGAGAGATCAACGCTTCAATCAGAGAGAGAGAGAGAGAGACAGAGAGACAGAGAGACAGAGACAGAGAGAGAAAGAGAGTGTGTGTGTGAGAGTGAGTGAGTGAGTGAGTGAGTGAGTGAGTGAGTGTGTGTGAAACACAAACTCAGACATCGAGAAATGCTGGAGAGCTCAACGCTTCAATCAGAGAAAGAGCAAAAAGTGTGTGTGTGTGAGACAGAGAGAGAGAGAGAGAGAGAGAGAGAGAGAGAGAGAGAAACCTGGAGACTGTGATATGAGAGGAAGATGCAATAGAGCGAGAGAGAAAATAACGTAATGTGAGTGAGAGGAACCGCAAAGTCATTAAAGTGCTAAAAACAGACTAATAGCTGAGCCGCTGTTAAAACAGGCAAAGAAAGACAGAAACGGCACCATTAAAGCTGTAGAATAATCTAAGGTAAATTACAGCACTGTTTTTGGCCTTAGGATTGAACATCTAGGCAGAACAAACTCAAAATGGCCATCTAGACTCCCTGTGAATATATATATATATATATATATATATATATATATATATAGTTTACAGGATGATTAAAGTTAATGAGCAATAAGCCATGCGAAGCTGTGCGTTACCATGGTAAACGAGTGTGGTTAAGCACAGCAGGAATCCTGTGCCACTTGCTCTTGTAAAATCATGGCAACTGCAATATAATGAAATACACAAAGGTTCAATAAATATTTATATTTATTAATAAAAATTATAATAAATCACAAATGACAAATTATCCTACCATTTATGATCACATGATCCTGAGTGGCATATCCTCACAATTCATTTTGAAATTGGATTTCTTTTAAATAATTATTCAATTTAAACAGAAAAGTTATAATAAATAAATTATTCATTTGAAATAAATAAATAAATGAATAAATAAATAAATATTTTACCAAATGCCACACAAAGACAAATTAACTAAATAAAAAATAAAATGAATATTAATTACATTTCAATTAATTTAATTACGAATTTTACTTACATTTAAATAAATAAAAAAATATGATTTTGAGTTAAGTTGAATTTAACTGAATTAAATAAATTAATTATGAATTTGAAATAAATAAATAAATAGTTTAAAAAAATTACCAAATGCCACACAAAGACAGTTTAATTAAATAGTAAATAATATGAATTTTAATTATATTTAAATAAATAAATGAATAACGGATTTGAAATGAATGAACGAACAAACGAACGAACGAACAAACGAACGAACGAACGAACGAACGAACAAATTAATATTTGCATTGGCTTTAGACAGGGTTCATTCAGAATTTCAAATCAAAACTCCATGGAATTTTATTGGAATGCATCAGTGCCGTTGAAATTGAAAAAGTACGATACACTCATTAATAAACACACAGTGCTGTGTGTCAACAGTCTCTGAATGCAGTGAGAAACTGCTATCCTGCTTCTCCAGCTGATGTCTGGAGCGCCAGTCTCATGAACCACGAGTCACTCGGGCGATATTTCAAAGCTGTTGACACTGAGGAAAAAACCGAGAGAGACATTCACAACAGGAGAGCCGGGAGCATGAGAGTGTGTGTGAGTGTGTGAGATGAGGAAGAGCTGGAGGGAGCGATGAATAACAATCCAGCGTTATGTGACTGACTGCAACATGCAATCTTACAGACGGCTCGAGCACTAGAACCCTTCACATATAAAAGACAGAACACTCAGGCTAATAGCAGACACATGCTCACAATCTTAAATATAGTTCTACGTACTCAACGTGCAGAAACTGGGAAAATATACTAGCATTGTGCTCTGTTCACAAAACTAATCAGAACACAGAAGCAAAAGCAGTTCTATTGCATAAAAAAGGACATCACTCTCTGGTACAAAATCTGTTGCTGGGATCAGTACCCTTTCAAAAGGTTCTAATATGTACACTTTTGGTAGCAATATACACCTTTGAGGCACTAATACAGCGGGGGAAATAAGTATTACTGGGAGAATATAGTGTGGTCACATGAGAGCAAAATTGAACTGTTTGGATGCCATAATACACACCATATTTGGAGGAGAAATGGCAGTGCACATTACCCTAAAAACACCATACAACTTGGTGTTGGCTCTTGGACAACTCTTCTGATTATTCTTTTCACTCCTCTATCAGAAATCTTGCGAGGAGCACTGGTCGAGGCAAATTTATGGTGAAATGATTGTCTTTCCACTTCCGTATTATGGCCCCAAAAGTGCTCACTGGACCATTCAGAAGCTTAGAATGGCGCCTATAACCAATGCCATCATTATGTTCTGCAACAGTTAGGTTGCGAAGGTCTTGAGACAGCTCTTCGCTTTTACCCATCATGAGATGTGTCTTGTGTGACACCTTGGCAATGAGACCTTTTTGTAGGCCATCATTTGGGACTGAACCAGCTGTTATTAATTTCCACTGACAGGGGGCTGGATTGCTTTTTAATTACTGTAAGTTTTCAGCAGTTGTCTTGGCTTTCCATGCCTTTTTGTGCCTCCCTTTCTTCATGTGTTCAATACTTTTTCCCTGTGTCATTTCACATTATTACACATAACTTAATTTCTGAACTTATTTTTGTTTGTTTCTTTGTATGTATGGCTTACTTGGGTTGTTACCAACATCTGATGAAAATTTCATGTCAATAGCACCTTTGGAAATATATTTACTGAGAAAAATGATGACGTGTTCAATACTTATTTTCCCCCGCTGTATGTACACTTTTGGTAGCAATATACACCTTTGAGGTTCTAATATGTACACTTTTGGTAGCAATATACACCTTTGAGGTTCTAATATGTACACTTTTGGTACAAAGATGTACCTTTTGAAAGGATTCCACCCCAGCTTTTGTACCTTTTTCTGAGAGTGCAGTTTGAGTGCATCCCTGTGTACGGTGGAGTTCAATCAATATATAAATTATTTTTTAGGTGTATGTAACTTTGGTACTAGGGCTAGGTGATATAGCCAATACAATTCTCCATAAAAATCTCTAGATATCCGTTTATATTAGTGGTGTAGTCGTTATTATATTTTTCAGTGAGTCGTTCTGCAGGTTAGAGTGAGTCATTGAACAACTCATTCAACAGATTTGTTCAAATGGTGATTCATTTAGGAATGAACCAAGCATCTGCCTTAATGAGTCAGTCATTGAATCATTCACTCGACTGATTCATTCAAAACACTGACTCATACTGGAAAGAACTTAAAGACAGCGTTCATGACTGATTCACTGAATGACTCATTCAACAGATTTGTTCACAACACTGATTCATTCAGGAACAAATCAAGCGATTGCCTTTATGTGTCAGTCATTAAATCATTCACTCGATCGATTCAATCAAAACATTGATTCATTCTGGAAAGAACTAAATGTCTGAACTAAACTGTCTTTATGAGCGAGTCATTTGATCATTCATTAAACAGATTCGTTCAAAGCACTGATTCATTCAGGAACAAATCAAGCGATTGCCTTTAAAGGCCCACACAGAAGAAAATGAAGTGTTAAATAAAGTCGTTATTTTTGTTTGTTTTTGCGCACAAAAAGTATTCTCGTCAAAGTATTGCGGGAGCGATTGGAGAGCAGACGGCTCTGAGTGCTTTTGAATCGCTCTCGTGTTACATTGAAGCCTTTTATAAGTCAGTTACTGAATCATTCACTTCAACAACACAGATTTATTCCGGAAAGAACTAAATGACTCTCATTGAATCATCTAGACAACTGAATCGTTCAAAACACTGATTCGAGAAGGAAACACCACTGCTGTGTGTGTCGCTAGGAAATATTTAGTTCTTGACTATTTAACTAAAATGCGAATGTTCCTCACATAAGTCGACACAATTAAAAATTAATAGTAATAAACATGCACTGTATTATTGTGGATACATAAAAAATATGCCTGATTACTTTATAACGCTTCTTATCCATGAAATTTAAAGTCCCCCTGTGGTGAAAATCCAGCTTTTAATGTTGTTTATGTGTCTATGAGGTGTTTTTAATGTGCTTTAAGACAAACCATGTGTAAATTCATAAGTCGACTCCATTGCTGAGTATTTTCTCCTTAAAACTGCAGTGAACCAAAGGCAGTCTCAAAAACACGCTTTGAAATCGCTGGTGTTTCTGACGTCACAAACTACCTTGTAACCAATCAGATCAACCTGTGATCGTCAGCGAGTGGATCTCTGAGCTGAGTGAGTGGAGGCGGGGCTCATTTGCATATTCATAGAACCGTGCATACTAAATTAGTCAAGGGTGTCGAGTTACATTCAAGATATTTTAAGGCATGAAGACATTTTTTTCAAGGAAAAAAACGTTTACATATTTTGGTGATCAAAGATGAGATTTAAGGGATAAAATGATTGACTACATGAGGATTTTAAAATATAACTCTTACACTCTTCAATGGGAGTCGGAAGACAAGGATCATGAAACTAGTCTGTCAGTATTTAGGAAACTTTATCGCCAAACAAGTTCAAACAACAAGGCCAAACAAGTATTGCCAGAAATCCTCACAATATTGCCAACTCATGTTATCATCACTTATCTCTGTATGCAAATCACCAATTTTCATCAATTTTAGCCTGATCTAAACTAACGCCCTCTTTTGCTTGACCTACATGCCAGAACAATGTTCATCGTCTCACCAAACAATTATGTGTAAATTAGTGAAAGTGGATAAAAAAACTTTAATGAGACTCCTATGAGCCAGAAGAGATTTAGCCAGCGCTCATTATTGACCATGTGGTTGATTCATTAAAGACCTCTTAACATGCTGATGCAACCATGTGAAATTCATTTCTCCTCCCTTAATCCAATGTAATCCTATTTAGCACTGAATGTGTCAATTATCTGTGAGAGTAATGAAAGCGGTTCTGCCAGGTCTTCAACTCTGCATTACAGACATCATGAGGAAACTCATGTTTATTCAGAGAGACACATGCCTTCACAATGAAGAGAAAACTCAATGCTTGAAACATCGGCTGCTTGATGTTAAATGATTAGTTCACCCCAAAATGAAAATTTCCTAATAATTTACTCACCCCAATGCCATCCAAGATATCCATGTCTTTCTTTCCTCAGTGGGAGAGAAATTATGTTTTTTGAGGAAAACATTTCTGTATTTTTCTTCTAACAATGGACTTCATTGGTTACCATCGTTTTTAAGTCCAAATCAATGCAGTTTCAAAAGTCTTTGAAGTGTTTAAACGGGCTGTACGCGATCACAGCTGAAGAAGAGGTTGTTATCTAGCAAAACGATAGGTCATTTTCAAAAAAACAAATACTGAACGTTGAAAGGTCACGTTGAAAGGTCACGCCGGCGCCGGCGGAAGTACCGCCCCACTGTTTACAATGCGACCGTACGTAGGAGGATAGTTCAAATAGTATTGTTTGCTATTATATATACAGTAATAGTATTCAATGAATATGAATAGTATATGAATAACATTCTGATGAATATGAATAGTAGTTCAAATAGTATTGCCGGCGCCGGCGTGACCTTTCAACGTGATGACGTAGTTCCCTGTCCGTTTGTTGATCAGCTCAATCCGAACTATTGAAGGTAAAAAGTCTATAATTTATCATTTCTTTTGAAAATGACCTATCGTTTCGCTAGATAACAACCTCTTATTAGTGAGTAAATTATTAGGAAATTTTCATTTTGGGGTGAACTAATCCTTTAAATACATCAGGGGAATTACAAAGCTTATTATACAGGCTACGCTACTGTTCAAAAGTTCGTTTTTTTTAAAAGAAATTAATACTTTTACTCAACAAGGACGCATTAAATTGATCAAAAGTGACCGTCAAAAATGCTATAAATAAATATTTCACATAATAATCCTGAAAAATAAAATATGTCATTGTTTCCACATAAATCTGAAGCAGCACAACTGTTTTCAACACTGATAATAATCATAAATGTTTCTTGAGCATCAAATCATCATATTATACTGATTTCTGAAGGATCATGTGACACTGAAGACTGGAGTAATGAATTATAATAAATTACACTTTACTATATATTCACATAGAAAACAGCTGTTTTAAATTTTAATCATACTTCACAATATTACAGTATTTACTGTATTTTGATTCAATTAATGCAGCCTTCTTGAGCAAATTTAAAAATTTTCAACTTTTAGTGTACAAGAGTGTTTAGTCAGGTTTATGCTTATAATAACTCTTTCCATGTTTTATTTATTTTTTTAATTATAAGTTTCCAGCCACCGCCACTATTTTTTTAAATCATTTTCTAAAAAGTTGCATGGCCCCAAAAGATTTTGTTGAATATATAATATATAAATGAACATTAATTTTATTTCTTTATTTTTGCAGTGTGACATGAAGGCTTTGGCTTTCTGTTTCTCAGGCTTTTGTTCCTGGTTCGTCACGGTGATTAGCATCAATTTACACCAATTAACCTGAGCAGCAGAGTTGAGGCATGAGTGCTTCTGTGCAAATGAACAGGTGCTGTGTTGGTGCACACACACACACACACACACACTCATAAAGTCCCTTATGGTTAGGAGTCCGATAGCAGACAAAAGCTTCTTGAGATGCAAATGCATGTGGGAGTGAGTCGCAACCTTTGGTCTGAGGAACTGCACATGTGAACGCGTGATTGAAGTTGATGTTGTTCGTGCACGTCTGTGTGCATGTAAAAGAGAAGAGAGGAATGAGAAATAAACGTGTGTGGGAGTGTGAGGGGGTTGTGTGTTTACACGTTCACATATTAATAAGGATCTTTAAAAGCCTGGGGTGATGTCTGTCCCCCTGCGCCTCGGCTAATGGTTATAAATGGTGCAATATTTCACGATTTATTAATAACTGGGCCTGCAGCTGTAAACCTGTAGGACAGATGGCCTCAATACTTTTGATGCTCAACTCATTAAACTTGCATCTCATTTACAAATCATTAGCCCCAAACTTTCTGTCCCCCTTATTCTCCTTCTCTTATAATTACTGCACAGAGTCCATGTGTGTAGATCAATGTGTATTAAATACACGTACAGTAAAGCAATGCACAGCATATAAGGTTAATAATGGCTGATGCTTTCTTTCTGGCAGGGTTTAAGTGGGTTATGCCAGATATGCATGGATGAATCATTCACAATAAGATCAATAACATGCATTTTTGAGCATAGAAAAGAAAATATATTTACATAAAGTTGCATATTTAAGAATATCAAACTTTATCGCATACATACAGTACAATCACATAAAGTGATATATAAAGCAAATCTCAACTGCTTGATTGTTAAAATGTTCAGGATAAAGCTGAAAAAGCCTGTAATGTTAATGTGTCATGCAAAATAAAGGCATTGATTCAAAGATAGTCTCATAGTCAGATCTATTATAGTCTATAGTCAAATATACTTTAGAATCAAACAATCATAACAGTGTCACAACCTCATCTGTCGACATGATGGCGGTGAATTGCAGAGCTTGCAAACATTTCCACATCGCTATAAGATGCTTTTCTCACTACTGTTATTTTTGTCATGTGTTTATTTTGTTATTGAGAGGAAAGTGTGCGGCACATATTTACATTTTCATCTAACTGTTGCTCTCAGCAGTGTACGGCATCAGTGTACGGTTCGTTAACAATATATCACTGCAAAGCTATTTCTAACATCTTTTTACTTTCTCCTTGATTCTTTTAACTCAAAAGTTAAAAGTGTATTTGATGATATTGCTCCTGTTAAAGTCAGGAAGAAGAGTGGCAGACAAAAAGCACCTTGGAGAAACTCAACAGCAGTGCAAAATATGAGAAGACAATGCAGAAAAGCAGAGCGCATGTGGCGGAAGACTAAACTTGTAGTCCATTATAACATCTACAAAGACAGCCTTCATGCTTTCAATATGGAACTAGGCAAAGCTAGACAGACTTTCTTCTCAAATATTATAAACAGTAATTTAAACAACACACGCACTCTTTTTGCTACTGTAGAGAGACTGACAAACCCCCCAAGCCAGATTCCCAGTGAAATGCTCTCAGACAACAAGTGCAGTGAGTTTGCTTCTTTCTTCTCTGAGAAAATCAATAATATCAGAAAGGTGATCAGCACATCCTTGAGTTGCACTGAGGTCAGACAGATCAGACCACCTGAGAAAGTAGTTACTATGTCTGATTTCAAAGAAATTGATGGCAAAATTTTGGAAGAAACCGTACAGCACCTTAAAACATCAACCTGCGCTCTTGACACACTTCCCACATCTTTTTTGTGTTAAAGTGTGTTAAACAGTTTAGAAGCAGATCTTCTAGAAGTGGTAAATGCCTCACTTCTCTCTGGGAGTTTTCCAAACTCCCTGAAAACTGCAGTTGTCAAGCCCCTCCTGAAAAAGAGCAATCTGGATAAGACCATATTAAGCAACTATAGACCGATCTCAAATCTTCATTTCATAGGCAAGATCATTGAAAAAGTTGTCTTCAATCAGCTGAACAAATTCTTAAGCTCGAATGGATACTTTGACGATTTTCAATCTGGTTTCCGACCGCACCACAGCACAGAGACAGCGCTCATAAAGATAATAAACGATATTCGCTTAAATACTGATTCAGGCAAATTATCAGTGCTTGTACTACTCGACCTCAGTGCTGCATTTGACACTGTCGATCATAACATACTTCTTGACAGGCTGGAAAACTGGGTGGGGCTTTCTGGGATAGTCCTAAAATGGTTCAGGTCATACTTAGATGGGAGAGGTTATTATGTGAGTATAGGAGACCATAAGTCTGAGTGGACATCCATGACATGCGGAGTCCCTCAAGGCTCGATTCTTGCGCCACTCCTGTTCAACCTGTATATGCTCCCAATGAGCCAAATAATGAGAAAGAACCAAATTGCTTACCACAGCTATGCAGACGACACACAGCTGTACTTAGCCCTATCGCCTAATGATTACAGCCCCATTGACTCCCTGTGCCAATGCATTGATGAAGTCAACAGTTGGATGTGTCAAAACTTTCTTCAGTTAAACAAAGACAAAACTGAAGTCATTGCGTTTGGAAGCAAAGATGAAGTTCTCAAGGTGAACGCATACCTTCACTCTAGGGGTCAAACAACTAAACATCAAGTCAGGAATCTTGGTGTGACACTAGAGTCAGACCTTAGTTTCAGTAGAACATATGAACACATCACACCAGTCCTCAGGTCTTTACACTGGCTCCCAGTTAAATTTAGGATTGATTTTAAAGTATTATTACTGGTATATAAATCATTCAATGGCCTAGGACCGAGCTAGCCTCCGTTTTGTTTGACAATACTTCGAACGTCAACAAGAAGTGACGTCACCCAACATCGCTTAGAGCAGCTTTGAGATGAATGAAAAGTGTCATGCACTCTTGACTCAATAGAAAGAGGACTTTTACACTGTTATTATCACAAAAAAACTGTTTTACAGTACAATGTCAAATGAGTCACATGAGTCTTACCTGTATGTTGTCAAAAGAAGCTTTATTTGTCACGTCGTAGAGCAGCAAAAGAGCTGAAAGAGAGACACGATATAATCACATTATGGATGGAAGAATGAAAAACAACATCAACTCAGACATTTGATTTCCTTTGGCTCTGCAAAATCTTCCTTTACTAAAAGACAAAGGAGTGAGAAAGCATGACTTCTTTGGTCCCACGAGCATGTGATTTTAAGCTTTCAGTGTGTGATGTATTTATGGATTCAGTGCTTTATTTAGGGTTCGGGGGAGAGGAGTCTGTGAAGGGCAAACATTAAAGGATAATTATCATCTCTGCTACGAGGAAGCAGCACAGACGGAGGAACAAACACACACACACACACACACACACACACAAACACACACACACATGCTTCTATTCAGAATGGAGAAGGTCTGAATGGAAATTTATCAGCTCTTAACAGCGACAGAGTTTCCCTGCAAGGCGCTTTTAATTCTTTGGTTATTTTTTTGCAAGACAATAGATTGAAGTCTTTCAAACCGAACGAGTGCATCCGAGACCCGCGTTGAGTGACAGGAGCCAAACCGTGGGAAGAACAATTGGAAATGACAGCAGTGCGTCGGGGTCCTGTACGATCGTGTGTGTGTCTGAACCCAACGACACACACATTCAGCTGTGCAGACGGAAATAACCGACAGGTCGTTCATGCGCATCTCTAAAGCCAGGTGTTCTCCATTTATAATGTCTGAACAAATATATGTTTCAATAGAGCAGAAACACAAACCGCTGTAACCTTGAAACAATTTACTGCTCGTGGGTGTAATATTGAGTATCAGAGAGAGAGAGATTGAAGAAGCCGACATGTTTTATGTACTGTCTGCCCCTGGTTTGAACAGATCTGAATGGATGTAATTCGGACCAAAGGTTGGTTTATTTTTAAAGGGGTGGTTGATCATGATTTGACTTTTCTAACTGTAGTTAGTGTGTAATGTTGCTGTTTGAGCATAAACAACATCTGCAAAGTTACAACGCTCAAAGTTCAAAGCAAAGGGAGATATTTGCTTTTAAAGAAATCGCTTTTTAAGGACTACAACAAACGGCTGGTAGAGACTACACCACATTCCTCCCGGGTTAGTGACATCACCAACCATAAAATTTACATAAACCCCGCCCCCTGAACACGATTTATAGATTATCAAGACAGAATATGCTAATCAATGACTAGAAGATAACTACACATCAGCTTCATAAAATCATCAATAACCATTCAGAAATGTCCTGTTGCTTCTACATGTTTCACTTCTTGAGTCTCTCCATCTTTGTCTGACTTCGGTTTGAACAATTTTAAGCGCATGTGTGTGTGAGATAAAAGGACACAGCTCTTGAAGCTCCGCCCCCTGTGCCGGGAGCAGCAGCTCATTTGCATTTAAAGGGACAGACACAAAACGGTGCGTTTTTGCTCACCCTCAAAAAGTGACAACTTTAACATGCTATATACAAATATCTGTGGGGTATTTTGAGCTAAAACTTCACACACACACTCTGGGGACATCAGAGACTTATTTTACATCTTGTGAAAAGGGTATTATACCACCCCTTTAAAGACGACACTATGCAAATTATTGCAGAAGTGAAATCAGCTTAAAAAAATGAAATGTTATTTAAGTTAATACTGTAAGGCAAATTTAGATTTTACAACATAATTTGGACCATAAAGTTACTATAAAATCAAAGCCATGTGTGCAACCAACAATTTAAGCAGATTGCATGGTAAAAGCCATTTAAAAAGTAGCAAATTAATGACTTAAACATGTCCTAAAATCCTTTTGAACCAGCCATAATTTTGTACTTATGAAGCTTGAATGTTTTACTGTGTCAGAAATATCGACCACTTCACATCTCCATGTACGATGTGATGTCTGTTCCTCCCCTATATGTCAGTATAGCATATGCAAAAGCTGGAACAAAAGATGTGAAATGCTGCTTCAAATGCATATTGGCCTGAATAAACAATAAAACTGGAGCAGGGAAACAAAGACTCTTCACAAAGTGTCTTTTCAGAGCCGAGTTCGACTGACATGTGAGTGGCACTACAATAATGACTGCAATTAACAATCATTATGTCAAAACCATTTCTGAAGCCCATTATTATCTTGCTCTCAAAACCCTGTCCAAAAAAACTATCATTTATTACTGACCCATGAGAGAAAGCAGAAGAGTGAGCCGTGACACACAGCTCAACTAAAACTGGCCACAAACCACAGCACCTTTAACTCGGAAAGCCTTTTAATCACGGATATTAGCTTTGCATTTGGTTTATAAGGTGGTTGGAAATCAATTTAGGTAAATAAGACTGAGCATTGAGACAGTTTGCTTGTTTAAACGAATAAACCTCATGCATCATTGATTTTATATGAATGGGCTTCAAAGCTCCACTCAAGAGCATCTGTGTCTTTTTCGCTTCACATAGTGTTTGTTTTATCTGATGAATAGTGCATGAATATTCTGTAGATCTAATGATAGTGCAGGTAAAGAATCATTTCTCATTCAGATCTCGCTAAAACATTTCTAGGTCACATTTCACCCTAAAGCCAAAATAAATCATGTTTTAAATCAAGAAAACGAAGCCTATTTTTAGGACCACCCACCCAGTTATCATTACCATAATTTTTATGAGCATTTTATTCCCATTATCCTCAATGGGAATTCCTGTTTTCTGCTGGTGTTCATGTCAGCAACCAAAAGAAAAAACGTTGTAACCAATCAGGTCAACATGTGATCGTCAACGAGTGATTCTACATCCTTTAATCACCCAATACCTAAACTTAAAGTCCCCCTGTAGTCAATAACTTTATCCCTTAAAACTCATCTTTGATCACCAAAATGAAAAAAAATGCCTTAAAATAGCTTGAGTGTAACTCGACACCCTTGCCTCATTTAGTATGCGCGGTTCTATGAATATGCAAATGAGCCCCGCCTCCACTCACTCGCTCAGCTCAGAGATCCACTCGTTTCATGTTTTGGGGATGAAGTTTGACTTGGACACATGATACACACAATCATTAACAACAAATGATGGAATAATGTTTGTATCAGACCAGGGTCAGGAACTAATGGTGCTTAAGGCAATACTGGCACTAACATATTAAAAAATGCTGCTTTTAATATTTAAAACATATTACACAAGCAAGTCATATGTCAGCACGATTGCAAATGTGATATTGATTTTATGTTGATTACTTATAAAGCACATTAATATTTAACAATATTATTGATCTGCCTGCATTGACACCATTATATGAGAACTGAACTGAGCTGGACGATGAGAGAGTGGCTATATATAAATTAACTAAATTAATATCTTTTTACAACAAAAATTAACCATCACTGAATTTATAATCTGGACTATGACACTATTTTCATCTAGATCTGCTGTACAATAGAAACCATCTTTGTTGCATTATATTCCTGTTATCACTGTAAATCTGCTTTGAAACAATCTACCGTAAAAAACTATATAAATAAAGGTGACTTGACTTGACTATTAATAAGCAGAGTTTATTGAGGCAAAATTCATAGTTAATAGTGAGAATTAGACCCTAATCTAAAGCGTATTACTTCAAAGAATACCACACCGTTATAATAAAAAGGTTGCATTTCAAAAGCGCATGATAATTCTAATGCATTTGAATGCATTCGTCTCCCAGATCTCACATGAAGGTGCGCTTTCCTCTGATCTGCAGTGTGTGTTGCAGTGCCACGTCTCTCGGTGAGCTGGACGACACACAGGCACAGATGGGAGAGGCAGTGTGTGGGCGTCAGGAGTACAGTCGCTTCTACACACTGATTCACTCAGACTAATAAAACCCCATACATGCAGGACAATACGAGAGCCACCATCCCTAATGTCTGAGCCACGGACTTCTCTAGGATGTGATTATGGGTTTGCATGCACAGGTTTGCATGTGACAAGCTCTTCAGGGGAAAATGTTGGCTGCATAAAAGTGTGCATTAATTTAAGCGTCAATCAAACGTCAAAGCGCATGCTGAGTGTGTGTGTGTGTGTGTGTGTGTGTGAATGCATCAGAACCTCATTTAAAAAGGTCATAATAGCTGCGGTTTATGATCCAATCAGTCTCGTTTGAAAGTGTAAGAACGTGGGCTGGTGTGGGTGGGTCGCACATGCTCTCGGAAAGCGTTTTTCGCTTAAGCATCACTGAAAAATTAACAATGCACTAAAACCTAAAACGCAAAACAGCTACTCTGGATACAGGAACATGCATTTTGTTATGACCGTTTGTCATTGAGTTCTGCTTCAGATGGTCGATACTTTAGCAGTAAGTGCCTCTTTCTGTTCCAGGTTGGTTGAAACGGCTGAAACACACAAGCACGAATGCAAGCTAACATCATTGAAATTCAGTAGTGCATCTCTGCTAAGATGTATGTTTGGTACAATGTATTATATATTCAAGAGATATTTACTGTATTCTGAACACGTCTTACAGGATAAAGTGTTACTACAGGATTTGCACACAAAAATGCATAATGTTTTCGACCCTTTAAAGTATGTTATCCCCTTTTACAAGGTCATCATTTTTTTTGGTTTCTACTAGAACAGGTTTTCTTGCTTGAATGTTGATTATTTTCCTCATATTCTCCATTGTTGCAGCTCCTCTCTTCCCAGTCTGTCAGTAACGCTCTGTTTACTTCCTGTCTCTATGAAGCCCCTCCTTCTGAAAAGCACAATGTGCTCTGATTGGTCGGCTGGATCAGTGTGTTGTGATTGGTCGAGCGCTTCGAATGTGTTTGGGAAATGTCCCGCCCCTTAACTGCCAGTTTAACACACTACTAACTAACTCAACCAGGCCCCGCCTCATTATTCTGGTATGAATTATTATAATGAGGAATATTGTGACGTGTTCGTTCCCGGAAGAAACTCAAGACTACAATGGAGGCGTTTCAGGGAGTAAAAAAAAAAGTAAAACACTTGGTTTAATGTTCTAAAACAACCACCAAGAATCGAATTTTTCTCACATTTTTTGATGTCATCAACATGCCGAAAAAACAACACAGGAAAAACAAAACTTTTATGTTTGGCATTTTCTCTCCCATAGAAAACCATTATAAGGTACAAAAACAAAAAACATTTGCACTTTATGGATGACTTTATGGATAGTACTAAGTTGATGAACCCTACAAACGCAATGTTCTTAACATTTCTATGGGGAAGAAAACGCTTATCATAAACGTGTTGTTTTGGATTATGATGTTGTTGTTTTGGCAATAAATAATGTTTATGACATGCTAATCATATATGAGTGATTCTCAGCTGGTCAATTCTGAACGGGTCGTGGACAGCAGGAGAAAAACAACGCTGAATGCAACTGATAAAACGCAGCTAAACATATAATCATGCACAGTTATGACGGCACAATAAATGGGTTTTAGAAAAACGTTTCTTTTGTAACATCAAATAGGACAAATTCATCAACCATGTTTGCAGACACATTAGACAGATGCATGACCTCATGACCTCAGAAAATACTCAGAACACATCAGAAATGGGTTCATGGGTAAATCGCACTTCTATTTCAATGTTGTTATTGATATTCAATTTAAATATAAATATGTCAAAACAACTCGGACTACATCAAAATGGGTGAATCACACTTTATGCATTTACAACATTTCTGTTTTCTCATTCATTTCTAACAACTCAGGTTGTGTTTATGCAGTTCATAGTAATATTCATAATTCATTAATTCATAATAATACATTTGTAGAGGCATTTTAGTTTATTTGTATGATAAACCGATTGGACGCCACTTAAATGTAAAATCTAAACTAGTTGAGAAGCTGAAAGAGAGAGATAAAGTCAAGGAGAAACAGAGAGCAAAATAGAGTGTCAAATGGCTTAGATGTGCCATTTTTAGAATTATATTAATAAAAGCATGAACTAATTCACAGCAGGAGTTTAGACCGAGAAACACTGCCAAACTTTTGCAACACTAACACTTTCTTAATCTGTTTTTTGTAGTTGTTGTTGTCTTGTTTTCCTTTAAAAATATCATGAAGACATCATTTTTCTCACCCCATTTGCATCTTAATTCCCTTGTTTTATTAATCGTACCCTCATTTTATCAAATCTTGGCCATGCATTCAAAATTACTTCCCTCATTTTAACAAATCGTGGCCACAATTTACTAATTCATCCCATTGTTTTAGTAAAAGTGGTTTAAAAGCTAGTTTAAAAGTTAATTATTTTGATAATTGGGTGTAATAGAATATGTTAGCATGCTTTAGGGCCAGATTTACTAAAAAACCCTCTTTTGGCGTTAAAAAACTACTGTCAGGATTTACTAAAGACACGCTGTGAAAAATGTCCGCTGAAAAGGCGTGGACAGGGTTATTTTTGCATATGCATTTGTAGGAGTTTCTAAGGAGTTTTAAATTTATTTATTTAATTTTATTTATTTATTTAAATGATCATGTACAGTGATTCACTACGGTTTACACTCATCAATTTACTGGTATTTGCGGCATTATTTAAACCAGATGCTAATTTGCGCTACTCTTGGTAGATTGTGTTCAATTTACGCGTCGTCAGTAGATCATGCTTAGTAAATCTGGCCCTTAATGTTCAAAAAACACATTATTTTTCACACATCTCCTCTGAAACACTCTGATTTCTACAAAGCCCCTCCTTCTGAAAAGCTCAGAGTACTCTGATTGGCCAGCTGACCCAGTGCGTTGTGATTGGCCAGCTGACCCAGTGCGTTGTGATTGGCCAAACACCTCAAGTGTGTCGGAAATATAACACGCCTTACCATAATCATTGAGTGGAGGCGGGGCTAATTTGCATATTCATAGAACCAGACAAGGGTGTCAGGTTACATTCAAGATATTTTAAGGCATGGAGAATTTTTTTTTTCAAGAATAAATCATTTAAATATGTCATTTTGGTGATCAAAGATGAGCTTTAAGGGATAAAATTATAAACTGCAGGGGGACTTTAATAACACTGTATCATTTTCGAGTCGGATTTTGAAAAAGTGGATGATCAAGCCAATCGATTGGAATGAACTTGAGCAGATCTTTTCACAGTGGCAAGTTCACACTGATTAATTTCATAATTTTGAAATTAATTTCATAATTTTAATTCATTTCTAAATTTCATCCATTTTCGGAAGGCCAAACAAAGTGGATTTGCTTTCACGTGTAAGTAAAGTGCAACTCACCATGTGCGTCTCGGTAGTAAGCGTGTGTCACACTCCTGAATCGCTCCTGTCCCGCTGTGTCCCAGATCTACAGGGCAAGAAGAGACACACACTTAACCTGCTTCATTCACACATTCATCACACACACACACACACACATCAGATCTGAGTCGAGAAGCAGAGCAGCGCTTTAATTAGCCTGTGTGTTATTGACGAGAGGCAGAGGACAAGCATGAGGATTTATGGCTGAGGTCAAGACCTATTACACAGTCCCTGTCCTGATAAGAGCAGCCTGTCTCACACACACACACACACACACACACACACACACAGCGACCAGTCGGAAGGGTCGTGATGAAGCTGATGTGCAAGACATGAATCCTGATGAGCAGGACAGCCTGACATTAATAAAGCCTGGGAGATAATGCACACACACACACACACACACACACGCACACCAGATTTGCCACTAAATAAATGGAAATTCTGTCATTATGTACGCATTCTCATGTCTTTTCAAATCTGTATGAGTTTCTTTCTTCGGTGGAACACAAAAAGGAGAATATGCACTGTTTTTCCACCTAATGAAGGAAATTGTCTCCAAATAATCACTAGAAAGCATCGTGAACGACTGCGAGTCAATGCAGATGTGAGATTCTTTGTGTGACACAGACTGCGATGTAATAGACTCACTTTGTATTGTTTGCATAATTATTTTATTTTTCAATGCACACAACTGTTGCTCTTAGAGCACGCTCTTATTTAACTGAAGAGTGTGACTGCTATTCAGAGGCTGGATTTTGTATGACGGATTTATAACTTTTTTGTTTATATTAATATATTAATGTATTTTAATACCAGGTACACACACACACACACACACACACACACACACACACATACACACTTAAACAAAAACACACACACACACACACACACTCACACATACACACACTCAAACAAAAACACACACACACTCACAGACAAACACTCCCACACTCACACACACAAACACACTCACACTTACACTCTCTCACACACACACACACACACACACACAAACACACAAACACTCCCACTCACAGACAAACACTCCCACACTCACTCACACAAACACTCACACTTACACTCTCTCTCTCTCTCTCACACACACACTTACACTCACACACTCAAACAAAAACACACAGACACTCACACGCACACACACACACTTACACTCACACACAAACAAAAACACACTCACACACAAACACACACACACTCCCACACTCAGACAAACACTCCCACACTCCCACACTCACACACTTACACTCTCACACACACTCAAACATAAACACAGACACTCACACACTCTCACACACACACAGAAACACACACACACACACACTCACAGACAAACACTCACACACTCTCACACACACACAGAAACACACACACACACACACAAACACGCACACACACACTCCCACACTCACAGACAAACACTCACACACTCACACGCACACAAACATTCACTCACACACTCTGTCTCTCTCTCAAAAACACACACACACACACTCCCACACTCACAGACAAACACTCCCACACTCACACACACAAACACACTCAACACTTACACTCTCTCACACACACACACACACACACACACACACACACACACACACAAACAAACACGCACACGCACACACACATACACTCCCACACTCACAGACAAACACTCACACACACAAACACACACACACACACACAAACACACACATTCACTCACACACTCCAGGGGCCCTATCTTGCACCCAGCGCAATTGACTTTGTCCACCGACGCATGTTTCATTCCTATTTTTCACCCGACGCACAGCGGACTTTTCCCTCCACAGACGCACGTCGGTAAATTAGGGAATGAACTTGCGCTCCCGGGGGCGGTTCAGCAAAAAGAGGAGGCGTGTTCCGGCGCAAACGTTCCCTGGTGCTATTTTACAGTTTCAGAAAACAGTTCCACCACAGACCAGGAGAAACCTTGTCTAACGTCAGTGGCGCATGTTATTCAGATGCTATTTTAAGGGCGCATACTTGACCATAATCAATGTAGCGTGTGCACAACACACACACACTTTGCTTCTCTCATCTACACAGACGCAGCAGTTTTCATTTTTAGAAAACCATACATTATTACAAGGAAAAATATTAACACACAAGGGAAATCATTGTTGTGTCCATGAAGATGTGGAAAAATGTCGGGCGCAAGAGTCATTTATCCCGCCGGTATAATAGCAACAGCGCCCGAGATCCGCCCACAAAGTTACTTGCATTTCAGATCGTTAAAATAGGGCCCTGTCTCTCTCACACACACACTCATTCCTATGGAACAGTCCAAATCAAATCAAATCAAATCAAGTATATTTGTATAGCGCTTTTCACAATACAGATTGTATCAAAGCAGCTTCACAGTATTAAATTAAAATAAAATAATACAACAAGGTTTGTTTCTAGTGGAATTTATTGATTGATAGAATAAAATTAAATATCCCCAAAATATCCCCAACTGAGCAAGCCAAAGGCAACAGTGGCAAGGAACCGAAAAAACTCCATCAAGTGACCTAATGGTGTCCTAAAACTCCATCAGGTGACCTAATGGAGAAAAAAATGGGAGAAAATGGGAGAACCCAGGCTCAGTCGGGGGCCAGTTCTCCTCTGGCATTTATGAACTAGAGGCCGGATTGTAGTTTGAACTGTAAGATTAACAATATTATATGAATGTCTGGCCGAAAAGATGCGTCTTTAATCTAGTTTTAAACTGGGAGAGCGAGTCCGAGCAACGAACAGTATCAGGAAGACTATTCCAGAGTTTCGGAGCTAAATGTGAAAATGCTCTCCCTCCTTTGGTTGATCTGGATATCCTAGGTATGACCAAAAGCCTCGAATTTATTGATCTTAAAGAGCGCGATGGATTATAGGGCGATAGAAGATCCGTTAAATAGACTGGAGCTAAGCCGTTTAGGGCTTTATAAGTCAGTAGCAATACCTTATAATTAATACGGAACTTTATAGGTAGCCAATGTAGTGATGATAAATTTGGTGTTATATGATCATATTTTCTTGATCTAGTAAGAACTCTAGCGGCTGCATTTTGGACTAACTGTAGCTTGTTTATTGAGGATGCAGGACAACCAGCTAATAAAGCATTACAGTAATCTAGTCTCGAGGTCATGAATGCATGAACTAACTTTTCTGCATCAGAAACTGATAGCATATTACGTAGCTTAGCAATGTTTCTAAGGTGGAAAAAGGCTGTTTTTGTAACATACGAAATATGATTTTCAAAAGACAGGTTACAATCGAGTATAACACCCAGGTCTTTTACTGTAGAGGATAAAGTAACAGGACATCCTACGATGTCAAAGTTGTATTGTGAGAGGTTCTGTGGGCGTTTTTTTTTGAACCGATAAGTATTACCTCTGTCTTGTCTGGATTTAATAAAAGAAAATTACGCGTCATCCAATCTTTTATATCTTTAACACACTCTGTCAATTTGGATAATTTTGCGTTTTCATCCGGCCGTGATGAAATATATATTTGAGTGTCATCAGCATAACAATGGAAACTAATTCCATGTTTCCTTATAATATTTCCAAGTGGCATCATATATATTGAGAATAATAGAGGGCCTAACACAGATCCCTGCGGCACTCCATAGTTTACTGGAGTTATGATCGATTTTTCTCCATTTAAATAGACAAAATGGTAGCGTATGATCTAAACCAGATAAGTATGATCTAAACCAGCTTAATGCTTGTCCTTGAACACCAGTATAATTTTGTAGTCGATCTAAGAGTATTGTGTGATCTATAGTATCGAACGCAGCACTTAGATCAAGTAAAACTAGTATTGAGATACAGCCTTGGTCAGAAGCTAAAAGTAAATCATTTGTGATTTTAATGAGCGCAGTTTCAGTGCTATGATGCGGTCTGAATCCTGACTGAAACTTTTCATAGATAGCATTTTCTTGTAAGAAAGAGCCCAGTTGAGCGGACACAACTTTTTCTAGTATTTTAGACATAAATGGAAGATTTGAAATGGGTCTATAATTTGCTAGATTATTATGATCTAATTGTGGTTTCTTAATGAGAGGTTTTATAACTGCCAGTTTAAATGTTCTTGGAACATGACCTAAAGATAAAGATGAGTTAATAATATTGAGGAGAGGCTCTTCCACTACAGGTAACACTTCTTTCAGTAGTTTAGTTGGTATAGGATCTAATAAACATGTTGTTGTTTTAGATGAAGTGATAAGTTTATTTAACTCTTTTTGTTCTATAGTTGTAAAGCACTGTAATTGTTCTTGCGGGGTGATAATTGAGGTTGAATTATAAGGCACGATTGAGGACTGAACGTTTACAATTGTGGTTCTGATGTTTTCTATTTTCTCAGTGAAGAAGTTCGGGTGACGTCTGTTTATTTGTTAGTCTAGCCACGGTGTTAAATAAAAACCTAGGATTGTTTTGGTTATTTTCTATTAGTTTGCGGAGGTGCTCAGCCCTGGCTGCTTTTAGGGCCTTTTTATAATGTGACATACTGTCTTTCCACGCGATTCTAAAGACCTCTAAATTAGTTTGTTTCCATTTACGCTCTAAATTACGGGTTTCTCTCTTTAGAACATGCGTAGTATTATTGTACCATGGTGCTTTAATTTTCTCTCTGACCTTTTTTAATCTAATTGGTGCAACAATATCCAATGTTCCAGAGAGAATGGAGCTCATAGTGCTAGTTAGTTCTTCTAGTTCATCTGTTTGTTTGGGTTCAGGCAGCAGCTGAGACAGATTAGATAAGCAATTTGAGAAATTATCTATGGTGGATGGAAGGATTGTTCTGCCTGGTCGATAATGCGGCGCAGCATGACATATTACAGCAGTACGTAATATGCAAGTTACCAAGTAATGGTCAGTGACATCATCACTTTGTGGAATGATATCTATATCGGTTGGATCGGTTCCATATGATATAATTAAATCGAGTGTGTGATTAAGACGATGAGTTGGTCCGATGACGTTTTGCTTGACCCCAAAGGAATTTAATAAATCTATAAACGCAGCCCCTAACGCATCATTTGAATTATCTACGTGTATGTTAAAATCTCCAACAATTAATGCTTTATCTACATTGACCAATAGATCTGAGAGAAAATCTGCAAACTCTTTTAGGAAATCAGCGTAAGGCCCAGGCGGTCTATATACGGTAGCCAAGGCTAGAGATAATATGGATTTTTTTCTAACATCTAAGAGCGTAACATTTAGTACAAGTACTTCAAACGAAATAAACTTATAACCCGTTTTCTGAGTAACATTGAGAATATCTCTATAGATTGTTGCAACACCGCCGCCACGACCAATCAGACGGGGTTCATGCTTATAGGAGTATCCAGATGGAGTAGATTCATTTAGACCGAAATAATCATTTGGTTTAAGCCAAGTTTCAGTAAGGCAAAGTACATCGAAGCTATTATCTGTGACTATTTCATTTACAATAACTGCCTTAGGTGTGAGTGATCTAATGTTTAGAAGACCTAGCTTTAAAAATTGTTTTTGTTTACTAATAGCAACATTTTCTGTTATAATAACAATTAGATTTTTCCTAGATCCTGCAGTAGATTTGTTATTTGATCTCACTAAACGAGGAATAGACACAGTTTCTATGCAATGTTCTACACTAGTATTTATATCATTTAAATTGGTGCAGGAGAGACTATGATTTGGACTTTTGGTTACTATAGTCATTTAATGTTATTTAACATTTTGGAGATGTTATCCGACAGAAGATCCACTCCAAATCTGCTTGGGTGTAAGCCATCGGCACGGAAAAGCCTAGGACGCTCCCAAAACAGATTCCAATTATTTACAAAGAGCAGTTTCTGCTCATTGCACCATGACATTAACCATTCATTTAGCGCGAATAATCTACTAAACTTTTCATGTCCTAGTCGGTACATGGGAAGCGGTCCTGACACTATGATCGTTATTTCAGGCGATGTGCTGCGTACCGTATCGATCAGATTCCTGAAGTCTTTCTTCAGAACCTCCGTCTGGCGCAGCCTGATGTCGTTCACTCCCGCGTGCAGGACCACAGTTCCGACGCGCTCGTCACCGTTCAGAATCTCGGGAACGCGAGCAGCAATTTCAGAAACACGAGCACCAGGAAAGCAGTGACTGTGCACCTTACTTTTACCTAACGTAGCATGTACGTGCCGAACAATGGAATCGCCGATGATCACAGCATCGCGTTCGGTTTCGCGAAGAGGGGAGAAGCGGTTTTGTGTGGATAACTCGAAAACCGGGAGGGTCGGAGAGAGTCTTCTTGGTCTAGACCTGACTCGCGTCTTCCGCTGCGGAACCATCCAGGCTTCGTGGTGGCGTGTTGGAGCCGGAGTGAACGAGACCATGGCTGATCGCGACCTCGGCGCTCGGGACCGATGCTGAGTAACGCACGGAGTAGACGAGGTTGGAGTCAGCGGGTTAGTAACGTTAATCACTGATTTGTGTGCATCGGCGCGTGATGTTTCAAGAGATAACCGCCGGTCTATCAGCTCGGCCTGTCTCACTAAAAGGTCGTGGATCTGTTTCTCAACAGCTTCCAGCTCAGACTGCAACGCGTGCAGCTCAAATGTATCTTTAACTGCACCAAGAGGTAGACTACTTACATCTGATATATTCGCCATGTTTGTTTGTAAGTGAGTGTGGAGAAGACGCGTTCAGCCGTGATCCACGGACGTAACCTATAAGAGTATCCAGCGTTGGATCACTAATAGGCTTGAGACGCATCTGCTCAACAGTC